>NC_060213.1:132184062-132485625 GCF_021130785.1 Homalodisca vitripennis
AAAATTATAAATCCTTGTGACTCAAAATAACTTCATACTGCTGTAGTTGGATGTACTTTGGCTGATTGTGCCTGCCATTAGAAACTCAATTCGTAGCCTATTAACATGAAAAAATAACTGTGATCAAATCTGTCACCAATTTCTTAGAAAAACCTGTGAATGAGTTATGTGCACATTTCATGTTGTGTACAGGTCTTTTCGAAAGCTTTATAAATCCTAGTGGCTCGAAATAACTTCACGCCACTGCTATAACACACAGATAAATTTAAAAGAAGCAATTGGTTTAATGTTTAATATCTAATGAAATAACTTCTCTATTGTGTTTTAAATATAAAATGAAAATTTTTTAAGCCCAATATCCAGTAAATATATTTGTAGTTGCGTATATCTTTTTATGCGTACTTATAATTTATGAGTTACAAAGTAGGCTTAAATTAGGATTATTTAAATTCAGAATTACTGTATATACAGTAGCTAAATATTGAATATGACAAAGTCCAACTGTTACAAATACACAGAGAATAAACAAAAGCTATGTTCAAACGTTATGTTCAAACAATCCTAAATCTAATTTGGAGGCATAGTAACTAATGGTCACAAGTAAGTACGTTCAAACCACAATTGTTCTAAAAATTAATAAAAGGGTTAATTTTGTCTTAATATTTTTCCAACAACTCTTTTAGTCTCTGGTAGGCTAGATAAAAGAGAAAAAGTTTTGAAATAATTTTGTCCTGCCTAAGTCATAACTTTTGAAGTGATTCTTAATACTTATTTATCACTGTTGTCTGTTTCATACGAGATTTCTCAGATATCTAATTCCCACTAGAAATTGGAGCTTTAATTCAAAATTATTGTAAGTAATTAAATTATTATTTTCTGTATTATATAAATAATTATAACGCGTAAAAAATTAAACTATATGTATTAAATATTATAAATTTACATATAATTGAACGGATTTCATGTACATAAACTAGAAAAACATATTTTTCTCGTGAATTCTCGAAATTACAACTGGAATATGACGTATTATGATTGTTACGCACTAAAAACCATTCCATTTGTTTGTTGTGACATTTGAGATTTTTTGTTTTATATACAGAAGCAAATGGAATCAAACAAGGTATTGCTAATTCAATTTCAACAAACAAAATATAGCGAGCGGATGGTTGGTTATAGGTCAGCGTCCACCTGTGTTGTGTACTGAGACAACTTATTGTTGTGTTTATATAGAGCAACTAGCTTTTGTATATTCGCTGATAAAACTCTGTAGTTTCTGGTAATCCTCTTATTTTTTAACTGATGGTGATTTTTGTTGGCATTTAACTGCGTCCTTATGTAATATATTGAAGCGTCCTTACTGAATTATAAGTTGAACAATGATCTATAATCATATATATTTACTTAATAATGTCTTAAAAGAACGAAATAAATTATGATTTTTTAATTTCCATAGTACATGAGAACTAATTCACAAACATGATATAAACCAATATGTAAAAAAATTGAAAAAAAAAACATAATTATAATTTTAAACACACATAACGTAAAAATAAAAGCGAATTAAGTTGCAGAGCTTCAATATGTTGTGCTAAATACATGGTTCATACAAAAACAATGATATAAAATATTACAAATAAATACAGGATTTACTACTGCATATATAAATGCAAATCGCAAAAGATGCAAAACCACACTATTAAATTTGCCACCTTAAAGTATAATATAATGTCAAAATTTGTATGCATAGTAATGTATAGTAATGTATTTAAAACAGAAATCAGTTGTAGACCACAGCTGCCACTAAAGCACGATACAATCAATATCTAATCAATTGACTATGCAATTTTCAAATCCTCAATTACCACGTACACTATTAGTTTATAATGGATATAATCTGATATTTTTCAAAGGGTTTTCATAACTGGTTATTACTACTATATCTTTCACACAAGTCTAAATTACTCTCAAACAGTAAAACAGTGTTCTAACACAACATTGGTGATTAGGTAAATTACATCTGAGACATATACGCGAGTAGATATTATACACTTGTGCACCCTAATGTTATCTCAATGGTTACTGCTGATAATAGTGGAAATAGTGGTTATTTCTTGATGGTTTCCTGATGGGAATTACTAACTATGTTTTCCTGAAAGTTCCATCTGTGATTTGCAGACTTCTAAACGTCAACGTTACTGATGTTTTTTTACCAGTAAACGATGGCAAATGTCTGAAAAAACCAAACTTTTGCTTCAAAGTTTTTAATTGTATAATATTCCAATAATATCACCATTCAAATTCAAATTCCACCACTCCTTGCTTTACTTTTTAGGCCCAATTCTTTCTCGTTTGGTCACAATATTGATGTAAATTACTATTATATTACTTAAAACACCTTTGGCATCGCGAAACTACCATACATAGACCAAGCTGTAAACACAGTTTCCTTAGACTGTACAGTCTTTCCTTAGTATATCCGGAAACAGAAGAGAAGTATGATGTCGTTGTTTACCGTATCCGAGAAAGGAGCAGCCCTTATTTAACCACTTCACCTTGTGATGAGAAATTTATTCAACCATCTAAACAAAGAAGACTACTAATCTAGTACCTGATGTATAAAACGTGGTGGAGATGAAGCCGTTTTCTCTTCCCTTTTAACGAGACTTCGAATAAAGTTATAAAGAATATTTGCAAATTCAGTTAAATATAACATGTTTACGGTTAAGCGGGCCATATCAAAATAGAATTACGGTAAAATATGATAAAAGTTTGTATTTTGATCAATAATCTTAGTCAACACAACAGTCGATTGCTAACTATTCGAGAAGTTTAAATGTATTATTTATAGTCAATTCCGTATTAAGCTCTTTTGAGTTTATTAGGCTAGTTTGAAATTTCATTTTATGCTCCTCTCCTTTTACAGAATTATGGCTGTCAAAAATAAATAAAAAGTAATTATAGAAATTTATGAAGGGCACTGGAAAAATCAATATTATTCATAAGTTTACATAGCCCAGTATACACTGAATATTATAATTATTGTTTATATGTTCTTAAGAAATGGATCGAATAAGTTTGCATAATGGTTTCATAAATCAACAGTAAAGTATATCAAAATATATGGAAAGTTTGGATTTATAAATTCACCTATAATAAATAAGAAAGAAATTTCAATTTTCTCTATATATTAAATTCGTGGGACTGTGTTAAAGGTTTTAACACAAAGATCAGTTTACACTAAAAGAAATATACTGTGTGTTACTCAGCGTGCATTATTGTGAAAATGTTACTAAAGGTAATGAATCTTTCAGTGCTTGATTTAATCGAGCAATTAATTACAGTTTTGAAACATTCATATTTATTTAGCTTATTAATATTAAATTTGTTATTAAAAATTTATACGTTTACAAAATCTGTATAGACCTGTATGTCTTTTTCCTCATTGTTCCAGTGTATATTCCTCATCGTCTCTAGCAGGAAACTGTATCCAAACATTCACTTTAATCCGAGGTGTAAAGTATTTTCACTGGAATAAACCAAGATTTCGGTACTTGTTCCTTCTCGTTGCTTTGTAATGTTTCAAAGTCTTCCTAATAGTACGTCTTCTATGACCAAGTATCATATCTCAGACCATCTCTGAAAAAAGTTTTTGATATTTAACAGACTAAATTTCTGCTCTTTATTCAGTATTAGTGTTCCAGGACGGATTTTACATTGGATCAACAATGACGTCATCTGAAATCCCAACATGTAAAGTGAAATGTGTCCTAATAATATGGATGTCAGGTTACTGTTTAGAAAACTGCTTCCTTGCATCTACTTTCCCGCTGTTTTTCAATAATATCTCGTACTTGATACTTCCAAATGATTAACTATTTAAAACAAAGTAAGGCCAAAGAATGGGTTTGTCGGTCTGAGCAACAAGTTTTAATTCATAGAGCCTTGAGGGTAAAATGTAAGTTCACTTGAGTAGTAAATAAATTTCCAAACGTTAATCTTATGTAACGTGTAGAAAAAAAAGCATTTATTTGCATAGCAACTAAAGTGATACACAACAACCAGATTGCAGTTGTAAGACTAATGATTAGTCCATTACACTATGTGGCTTTTGTAATAAAACATATAATAATAGATGTCAATTTGCTTTTCTATACACAAGAAAATAGAGGGAGACGGATTATTTCCTTTTTTTGATCTCCCTGTATAAATGGAAAATTAGTACTTACTCCCAGATTAGAACAATAAAAGTTACTCTAACAAGTATACGAGAGTAAAAGCTATTTATACAAAACAAATGTTTTGTTGACAAAACTCTCCGCATTGTGATGTTCTACTTTGTCCTTTGTATTCAGTAGTTCTATCATCAATTCCATCACAAAACTATTCTTTATTACAGACCATACTTTATTCAGTTCCTCTTCACAAATAGAATATTATCTCCAATCAAATAATAACTTAGTTGTAAATGCGTAGTAACGCTTGTCTGGTTAGCATTGAATCTTTAAGTTGTAGTTTACAGTGCACAAAAGCTAGTAAAATACTTGCGAAATGAACTTAAATGCTTTTTTTATTTTTATTAAGCAAACACTGAGGAAATTTAGCTATATCTGAGTCGGGGAATTAATCGAACACTTGTAGTTCACTTGTAATTTTTATTGACACATAAATTCGTTATTACGTTATTACAGCAAACATTAAAGCTCGTTTAATAAAAGGCTGAACATTATCTTTTCGCACTCTCCAAACACTAGGACTACAAACCCTGGAACTTTCATACTTCCACTGACTTTCCCCCTAGGTACTTCATGTACTCTTATTATTTATTTCTCTTTTAACTTTTACTGTGTTTACTGTGACAATAACCTTTAGTCGTAAAAATAGACACATCACAAAACCTTCCATCTAGCTTCCTACACTGATTACATGTTCAAATATCTTCTAATCTATTATAACCACAACTGTTCTTCTTAGTAAGATTTCTCTTGGTTCTGATCCTGAAAAAAGCTGTCAATTTTAGTTTTAGAAGTAAAAATACCAATATTGTGGGGGGGGGGGTCAGGGCATATGGTTTTAGGACTTCAACCTATTCTATGTCAGGATTATTGTATTATTAATTATGTAGCTGTAACGTTTCTCTAAGTATCGAAAACGTAGATGTTGTTACTGTATAATAAAAATATAAAAGACTGTCATCATAATTTAAACAAGTTGCTAAAAAACAAGAAAAACAGGAGGCAGTCTTGAATTGGAGTTGCGCCTAAGAACAGTTCTCATCGAATCAATTGCGAAGGATATTACAATTAAATTATCTAGAAAGGGAGAAATGGACATTAGATCAGATGGCAGACATTTCAGACAAAGCTAAAAGTGCCGTAGGTAATGAAAATATTTTATACCATTAAATCAAAAGAACTCAATAGTAGAAACTAATGAAAAAATACTGAGAAGTGACGATTACTGATAATATTCAAATAAGTTTGCTTAAAAGTTTAATAAGTGGATATTTCGTCTTCTAAAAAAATTACTCATGAAATACCAAGTTACATATAAACTTAATAAGTAATTTTCAGACAGATACGCGTATAGTTGGTTTTGTAAGGGGTCTATTCCAACAATGATTTCTCTAGCACAATCTTATTACAACGGTTGGCTTTGTCGATGGTAGAATGTTTACGTTTTAGTACTGTATTTTTTTGCACACCATTGAATTCCCTCTATAATTACCGACAACTCTACCAATTCGTCTCTTATGTTTCGCCTCATTCGTAACATGTTTCGTCAGCAGTGATGGAGGTTCGTGCTGTAAAAGTTAACAAACTGGAAGAAATGCCTCATTATTTCTTTGTTATTTACTGTATTTCTTAAGGCGCACACCTTTTCCGCACGCAATACACATATGTTTTAATATTAAAGCGATCGAAATTGAAGGAGGTGAATGAAGGTGAATGCCACTTCGGTGCTTTCTTTAGATGAATGGCTTTGAAATCGAACCCTTTTATGACTGAAACTTATCTTCTTTCCACCCTTCCCGCTTTCACCTGGCACCATCACGGCTTATCAGTTTGCGTTTACTGCTTCCGCCAACAGTTTTGTAGCGCTCATATGAGAAAAAACCATTTAAAAGGTTTGTCTGTCACGTAAGTTATTTATCAATTTACTTATGTAGTTTAGAGTTTAGTATGTAATCCTGGTCATAATATATTAAATTTTACCTTATTTGTCAAAAATTTCCCTGGATAATCAAAGTGTCATAAATCAAATTACAATTATATTTTTACTAAATTGAAATAAAATTTCAGGATGAATTTATTTTTTTTGTAAAGTTATAGAAGAAATATGTTAAAGACAGTTATTTTGTATATTGATTTTCTACATTGACGGATTTTAAAATGTCAACTTTTAAACTATACCACCATCATTACTACCCCTTTCTGTTGATTATAATAAATTTAAAGCTTTTATGTAATCAAAATGTTGATTTAAATGGTACTTACCATTTAATTAATTTCTCAGTACGATGAAAGTCTAAGGACAATAATTATCCTTTTCTGGTGCGTAATGCCTTTTTCGAATAACGAAAATTTTCAATAAGTAAAAGATTCCAGAAATACATGTAAAATGGGTTACCATCCCCTAAAATATACTTCATTTAACCTGCTTAGAACACTTTTGAGACTTTCTTAAAATATTTAATTTCTAGAACAAACACAATAAGTGTGCGAACTTTTAGTTAAGCTCCTTTTTATCCTCCGCTTAGTGTAGCGTCTGAAATCTGACTCTGTCAAAATCTTGACTCCTGGAATCTGGAGTCAACATGTGCCTGAAGTGATCCAAAACAAGTAAATGTCAGATTTTGTTCATGCATTAAGTGAAGGCTGAAAAAGAGGTGAACCCAAAATTCTCATTGAATCGTGTAACAGTTATGCCATAAAGATTAATTCACTTTTTATTCAACTAAAGACTATTGCAGCTACTGCCGGTAAGAGTTTAAAACTTTATATTACTAATGTAGGTTAAGGTTTCTTGAAACTATTATACCTTGGTTATTTAATAAAAGAAGAATATTAAAATATTTATTTGGGCGTTAGTAAATATTTATTTATTAATTAAAAACTTTATTAAAATAATATTTTCATTTAAACTAAGTTTCCCTTAGAAGTATTTGTGAATATACTATAATTTGATTTAGGACATCACTCCAAAAAAATTTTAACTTTGAAGATTAATGGTTTAAATTGACTTAAAAGAAAAATGAGAAAATTGTTAATTAATTGAGTAATATATTTTAAAAGAACAAGTTAAATAAAAAAACAACATTTTTGAAATTATTATTAGGCTCATAAGATAATAAAAGGGGATATCCATAAATTTTTTATGTATAAAGACTCTATATAATTTTACTGTTAGTAACTTAAAGTTATTTAACATAAAATTAAGTGCAATAAACACAATTATTATCAAAAGTAAAGTATTAGAATGTGTTCCAATTTAAATGCAGCGTAGAACGATATCAAAGCATATAGTTTGTACTATCTACAATTGTTGTAAATTTTACCTTAGCTTTATAATGAGGTCATTAAACATAAATATTTTATTTTATATATCGGATAGGGTGGTTAGGACATATTACGTGAAGGTTAGATTAATCCATTAATTAATGCTTTGTATTAAACCTCATTGATTTGGGGTCTGTTTTATGTACGAATGTGGAGCCAAGAGTTCGCAGACATGTTTCCAATCTCCCGTTCTGATGGCTGGAAGGCAAGCCACGCCAGAGAACGCCCTGTGATCCTGGGCAAAGAAATGAAATGAATTAGACCTTAATGAACTTCTAGATATTTACTGTGCGAAATATTCGAGTAATTTCGTCTAATGATGAATACTGATTTCTTATTTGTGCACATTAAAATGTTTTTCGTGTTTTGTGTTGTAAGTAAAAACTTGAAAAGAATCAGTAGTATTAGTAGATATTTCAATTACACGAAATGCCCTAATCTTTACGTCATGTTTTTGTTTGGAAAATATTTTAAAAATATCTACCCTCGATGAAGAAATTAGGAAAATACTATTTGGAAACTTCACTAGGAATTTAAAACTTTAAAGTAGGGCATTTTTTTAAATTTAGTAATTAGGCAATAATCATATCCGCTGAAGTTAAAAATGTGAAATCTTTACAGGAAACCTATGTACATGAGTTTCAGGTACGTTTATTAAATTCAGGGGGTGACGTGTTTATTGTAAGGCTATAACGTATTTTTAATATAATTTAAGAAATCTAAATGTTTTGTAATAACTTTATCTTAAGAAAATTATCTAAATTTTCCTGCATGCAGAATCAATGTCCTAGCACATGGTTGCGGCAGACGCCCTAGGAAGCAGATAGAGATTTAGAGTAGCCAATATATCGAGCCGCAGTCAAGGTGGTTAAGAACAGAGACCAAAATCTTCCTCAAAAACAAAAAAATATAATCCTAACCAGCTGCTTCACCTAATTCTTTCCGAGTGCGAGAGTGAAGTGTGTCCTAATCACGGTATATCCTTAAAAGTATTGGCGTAAACCAATACCATCTTTTTAATACCTGATTCCAATAACCCAAGTGCTAATCTTCGACCTAATTGTTCTTGGGTACTTTGAGAACAATCAAACTAATCAGAATAATTTATAGGAAAACGTAAGAACCATATGACCTATATTTCGTCATTAAATGTAACTAATTAGTAGTTATTGAACTAATTTACGAAGTAAAAAACACAAAAGCATTTACGGTAAAACAGAGTGCATTCCATCCTCACATTCTGTGCTGTACCTGAGTCTCTCATGTCGCCTGGTATTTACGATGCTGGTATTTAAATACATCACCTGCGGTTTTACTACGTTTTAGTATTGGAAACTATTATTTTCATTGTCAGTGTACCCGGGTACTATTTTCTTTGAATTTAATTTTATACTCAGCCTACGTATAAGTTATTTTGTTTTTAAAATCGATAGTTTCCATTAAAAAAGTTTAAACATTATTTTAATTAGCAAAGCCACTTACTCAAGAGGCTGGAATAATTAAACTTCTGAGTATGCCTGTCTATGTGTTCCCACGATATTTCAAGAACGGACTGAACAAGATTTGAAACTTTTCATTAAGATTTCAAGGCAATTTTGAAATCAATGCAAAGATTTGAAATAAGATCTTTAAAGGCAACACTGAGTTCGATGGTGGAGCATGTTACTACGTTTTGAACTGTTTTGTACATACAATTTGGATATTTAACAGTGGGTTTCAAAAATTACAAAAAATTCACAAAGTTATAGCCAATGCTTTAAAGTGCCAATACTTTTCTATAATAACGGTCTAAGACTATTAAAATTGTGATGCAAATAAGAAAGACAGTATTTAAGATTATCTGAACAAGATGAAAATTATTTCTTGTTCCTACAAGCAGTTCCCAAGAATCCTTAGAAATATCTAATTAATATAACATGTTCATTTATTAAAACGTAATAAGACTAAAACACGAACTTTCGCAAGTCTGTGTCTACTCTCTCTTCAGGGGGCAAATTATACCGTCTTAAAGCTTAAGTACGCAAGAAACTTGGCAAATCAAAGAGTTGACAATAAATTCTATTAAAATAAATGGGTTTTCATGTTGAATTCCAGATCTGAGAAAAATAAACAAGTCAAAAATCACTTCATAACATATATGAACAATTCTAACACATGATCGATTCAAAGGGTTGGAATGGATTTGTTTGGAGACTGGTGACCTTGGAGTCTTCATGAAGGTTCTTCTTTAGTATCACCAAGTGACGCTTACAACGACATTGGCATAAACCATTTGGTAAATTTCAGTTGGTATATTAGAGTTTAAAATACTTATCAAAAGTAAAGATTCAGTCTGAGATGATTATTATGTAAGTAACATTGGAATTTAAGTATTCAATTACTTAAGCGACACGATTTGGACGCGAACACTAACGTGACATTAATACGCAGTGCGTGACGCTCTCAGTACATTTACTACTTATGGAGCCGTTACAGTAAATGGATTAGATTCATTTACTTTACACAAAAAGGTTGATTTTTTCTTTTTACTGTATAAAAAATATTAAAAAATCTCTATTAAAATAGTTTAACTTAGGCACTCGCCTAACTTTCCTTAACTTTTTAAAGTATTGAATTTGTCAAGCCCAATCTGACCATTCATTTATAATTATACCATTTAAAAAGCACCCATAGAAATTAGCGCAATGCTGTCATAAACATCATACAAGGATTGAAAGAAAATCAGAATTCCTATCATTCTTTTTTACTCTTAAACCATTAAAAATATGGAATTTGCTTTATATTATTGTTGTTTGAATTAAAACGTCATGCTTGAAATTTTATTTTTTTAATATATTTATCGCAAATATTTATACATATTTATTGTCCGGAATATGTGTACTATTTATACACGAACTTTAGAGAACGTTTATAAATAGTACGGGTTTTTAATCCTGTGAATTAGTTACAAACTTGAAAAAGTTAATACCTCGAAACACCTTAGGAATTAACAAATAATTATAGTTATTATAAATTATAGTCTTAAATTGGTTGCGTGAATAATGTAAAAGGTGATAAACTTATTCAGCATAAACAAGAAGTGAAGCGGCCAGTAGTGTCTCCTAGTTATAGTGTATTAATACGTATTATATAGATAATGGAATATTTTGCCCTAATCAATTACATTATTCTAACTATATGCAGCTGAGGGGGTCGATGTGTTGTTTCAATAATGCTCTGTGGTTTTGTTTTGATAGCAACATCAGATTCTCTGACATATCCCAGTTAATGATACGACCTTAGGGCAACCATTAACTGTTGCTACCTTCTGTTTAATTTCATTATACATTACCTGTAACCATATTTGATCGCTTGTAATTTATTATAACACACTGAGAGAAAATTTTAAGTTTAATATGGTTAAATACGTTTAACAAAAATCATGACCAAACTGATCGCAAACAGCAGCACCTCGAGTTTACAGCATTCCAACGTATTTTACAGCTCTTCTCGTTTAACAACATTTGTAGTTCCAGTTGACAGGCTGCGTCATCTAAACTTTATAAAAATATTTAATGGAACGGGAATAAAACCTTATGGCATCACCCCCTCCCACCACCTACAAGTTTTTAAACTTTATAATGATACCTACCTTGAAACGTGATATTTTACGTGAACGAAGAATTAGCTATTCACAGTTTGTAAAATATTTGTGTACTTTTGGTGTTCTAAATATTCATTAAATAAGCTTGTTATCTTTATAGCATAATAATGGAATATTTTTTAAATCATTATAGGTGTAACATGTATGTTATCAACAGGTATACCAGACTTTTGTAAGATAAATGTAGTGGTAATGAAACTTATGTATCGTAACCGGTATAAATTTTAGCTTCCAAGTTTAGATAGATACGTATATACTTGCCAGTTTTCCGTGTAATCATAATGGGAAAACTATTTCCCACAAACGCAATTGAAAATTATGGAAATATAGCCAGAAGAGTTCAATACGTACCAACCACGCTAAAAGAAAGTAAAACATTATTTAAATTAATAATCTTTGCTTGAGAATAGGCAAGAATTGTATCCTAAGCTGGTTTAAAAAGTTACAAGTAAAATACATTCAATCCTTAAAACTATATAACTAGAAGTATGAGTAAATTTCAGCAGCAGGGTAAATGTACTGCGGGTAAATAAAACGAATACGTTTATTTTAACAACAAGTATTATAGTAAACAGCTATTTTACAGTAGTAAAGTAAAGTAAATTTCAGCAGCAGGGTAAATGTACTGCGGGTAAATAAAACGAATACGTTTATTTTAACAACAAGTATTATAGTAAACAGCTATTTTACGGTAGTAAAGTAAAGTAAATTTCAGCAGCAGGGTAAATGTACTGCGGGTAAATAAAACGAATACGTTTATTTTAACAACAAGTATTATAGTAAACAGCTATTTTACAGTAGTAAAGTAAAGTAAATTTCAGCAGCAGGGTAAATGTACTGCGGGTAAATAAAACGAATACGTTTATTTTGTATTATAGTAGCTATTTTACAACAAGACAAGTATTATAGTAAACAGCTATTTTACAGTAGTAAATAAAGTAAAGATGTATTATTTTACCTTAGTTATCTTGCGATAACCGTTGTACCCGCTACACTGCGCTATTGTAGATGTTTTTATAAAATGATCACCAAAGTTGATGATGGTGAAAAGAGCACGTGTACATTTTAAATTAGTACACTATTATTAATAATCAACTACACTACGTTATATTTCGAAGAGTAACACTTAGCTGCATATATAACTATTGACATTTCAAGGATTGTAGTGCCAGTAATTGTTACCAGAAATTAAAAAGTTGAATGGCAAATTTCTCTGAACTGTCTCAACAGCAATCTTGAAAATATTTAGCTAAAACATGTGGTGTGACCCTTGTTAACTAACAGTATGTTGCCCGTTAAATAGTAAAACAGAATAACCAAATCTCTCACTTAATTAATAGGAAGTAAAGCACCGAATAAGACGACCATGTTTCCGTGGTTACAGACATTTGTGAGGTAAATCTATTTTCCATGATGACTTCAAATCGGGCTTCTTAAATTTTTACAATGGTTAATATAGCAGTTTCCTGAATAATTCCTTAAACAAATGATAAGTAGAAATTGATGATAATGGCAATACCTAACTAAAATCCATTTCATGCAAAATTAAGAGCAACTATAATACCAACTGTATATTTCCCCTTCTTAGAAAAACAGTTTCAGCACAACAAAAGGTTTACAAAAGTTGTAAGAAACCATACAGATGAGATCTGTTCACATTCTGTGCAGTTTACAGTTGAAGGCGTTACTGAGTTTACAGGCGTCACTAAACCGTGGTTTTACAGCGCGAGCCTCGGTTTTTATTTCTGAGAAACAGTAAAAATCTAAGAGTAGAGCAACGTAACTGCGGCTGTAATGGGTTTTGTGAACTGAAACCTGTTGTTACATGTGGAAGTTATCCAGGAGACGACCGTTTGTTGTAACTTACAATTTGTTCAGACTTGAAATTCCATAAATTTATATTTATAAAATGGAACGTTTAAAAAACATATTTATTGCATTTAAATGATTATTTATATATTGATTTATGAACAAAATATAAAATAAACCATCTTAATAAATCTTTAAAAAGGGTTTTATTTTATGAAACAAGGTTTTATTTGACCACGAACTACACTGAGCCACTTCCTTAGTTTTAGATTTGCAAAAAGGATTTTAAATCAAATAAAAATAGAGTAACTGTGATTTAGTATACAGGATTACTGGGAAATTAATAAAAAAAACCTTTCATGAACTTGATGGTAAATAGCACATTTCGAAATTCAAAAAACTATAGAATCGGAAGGCTTAAACATTGCGGAGACCGGTGAAATGGAAAAATGTAGTAATGAACCAAAGTAACTAATACACTGATGGTACTACAGTTTCTTTACGCCAAAAGAGGATACGATTTTCACGGGCCCTAGAAAGTTCCCACAATAAGTTATTCGTTCGCTGAAATTGCAGTTGAAAATTTTACACAAACTTTGTGTACTTAAAACCGTAATGGATTTAATTCCCGTTGTGAGAGCTTTGAGAGATGGTGATACTGGAATAATTCTTATAGCGTGAAAATACTGTAGTAGGTATGATAAATAATTAAATAAATAAGTAGTAGCATATATAAATAAACAAAGGCAAAATGTTTGTAGTGAGCATAATACAATATGGTCTGTAACACTAATTTGAAACTATACAAAGCGTATCACTTTCTAAGTAAACAATTCAATTAGATACAATATAGTGATAAAAAACCTAGTCCATTTAAAAATGCGAGATTCATAGCCTAACTGCTGAAATGACCTTTAAAACTACTTCAGTAATGTTAGATGAGGGAAAGACACTTTTCATTCAAAAACCCAAAATTACCTCTGATGTATTTGTTGAGTAAATTGTACAACCAAGGTATTAAATAGATTATGTACAGATTTTAGAAACTGCAACACGTGTTTTAAAATGATAAAATTGTCAATTATTTTTACTTTAAATCACTCCTTACCAAAGTAATCACTCTTCCAAAAAATAAAAATGCAGTCGCGGGACTGACCGGCAGAAGTGACTTCTTCGTATACCGGGCTGTGGATATATATTTAAAAAAGTACGTTTCCTACATATTAAATTTTAATGTTGTATACTTTAAACTAATATTATGAGGCACTACATTCCTTAACAAAAACAAGTGTGTGTGTAATTTTATCCGTGCTTTTGTAATATTTTTTAAATTTCATATATTACAATGATTACTGACTTATAAATATGAAAGAGATAACTATTTATACATTTTCATTGTCATTACATTATAAAAATGAAAGTTCTTGGTTTATAATTTGAAATAAGAAATACAAGTTTTAGATTAGAATCATGCTAAATATCTTGTGAACACAGCATCTATTTCTGTACCGTATATCGTTGTACTTATGTTTTTATCGTTTGATCTTGTTAAATTTAATTTATTTAAAAAAATAATACACACACATATATATATATAGTACTGTTAGTAGGTTTCATGATTTTTATTAATTCAGTTTTGTACTAAACGAATGGGCAATAGAAAAACTTTGTCAATCTAAGGGCAGGAATTTATTTATACGTTGAGGGCGACTGATGAGATTGGAGCCTTAGACGCAATACATACGTAAAATATGTTACACCTGGGGGCTGAAAATTGAGCAACCTTCTGCGGCAGCCGCGCTGAAACCTCGACCTTATTTGATATATCAGGTGAGTCTGGAACTCACCTGGATATCTCACCTCTGGATATCTCCTAGTGAGTCTGGAACTCATCCGAGCATATGTGTTGTAAATGCAGGGTGAGGCAGTCAACCAGTTCGCGATGTATGACGGATGAACCGAGAAAACTATCATCTGTTTTAACAAAGCCCCCCATATTTCGAGCCCAACAAGTTTTTAATAATAATTTTATAACACCCAATATTGCCACATCGAGTGGGTGGTGGGTGAGGGATAGTAGTCACCTCTGACACATTTGAATTTGCATGGCGGCTCTGTGTCATTCAATTGCAAATCTGGACTCTAGCTTTTTTGTTATTGTTTTATTTGTCAATCTGGCCACAATACTTGTAAACGTGGCCAGTTCTTATTCCGTAGAAAGAGTTTTGTTCTTTTTATTGTAAAAAAATGCTGGAATAAATCATTATTTAATTTTCGAATGTTAAGGTAGGTCGAGTCTATAACATTAATATTAAAGTCTATATTTACTGATAATTTTGAAAAAGTTTGAATTTACTTCGCTTTTTGTATACAAGGTGGTCCAACATTATTTAAGTTTTACTTTATTATTAAGTTATTAGTGCAAATCAAAATTTTTATCCAAATTTACAAAAAGATACGCTTACTAAAATATGTTACAACTGTTACTTTACAGAACCCTTCTAACTATAATAAATACTTGAAATGTTGGATGTTTCAAACTCGTAAAACCTAAAAATTCTAATATTAAGAATATGAATTTATTTAGACCTATTAATATATCTCTTGAAATACTAAAGGTTTTGTATTTTAAGTTTGGCTTTAGTTCCTTCTGATTATTCTTTGATTCCAAAATAATGCCTGTTAATGCAGGTGAACATTTAAAAACTATTTTGTTTGAAGCTGCTTTTACTCTTTTTTACAACAGCATACAGGTTATGAAGCCTTTAATGAAACTCAAATAACGGTTTCCATTGCTATGCATTAAATAAAGACAGACAACAGATCATACAGGCAAGAAAGTTAATAGAACTCTTAAAAAGAAGTATAATTTTCATTTACACTTGCGTTGCTGAATGAGAATATTTACAACAACGGCTAAAGAACCGAGGTAACCACCTAGGTGATATTCGCTAACTCACTTATCGCGAGTTTTGGCTTCATTTGTGGTGTTTGGCACGGGCTAAATACATTAGGGTTTGTACAGTGAGGGGGCCGTTAACTTACTGTCTGTTTAATGATTATGGCTGCTACAGTTTTAAACCTGATTTACAAATAGAAATAAGATTTATATTGTTCATTTTGTAAATCAATAAATAAATAAATATTGAATTAAGCTGAAAAAAAAACTGAAAAAGAGATCTACTGTTCAGATAATGAATACTACGTTTAGTGTGATATCGTCATACCTCGTAGAAGTTTACATAAATGATAAAATATACAGTACCGGTAGAGTGTATGTGTAGTATATGTGTTTTTTGACACACCTATGGCGTATATTTAGCATATACATCATGAGTTAAAATATTTTTAACGATTAATAGATATTTCATTGCATAAGCCAGGCATTGATTAACACAATAATTTTAATCTGCCGTTTAACAAGGAAATATAATACTTACAATATAATATATTCTGTGATAATGTTCCAGTTATGTTTCCATCAGTCAGTACAGTTCCCACGGGACATGCCGCGCCGCTATCTCGCTTTGATTTACAGTCCCTGGAAAATTCTCTGGAGTGCTCAGAGATATAACATCGATGTCTGCTGGAGCGTCCGCCGATAATATTGACTTTCAACCTCTGAGTTTGAATGTAATTCCTTGTCGCCGAATGAAAACGTTCAGTTGCATATTTTTCTTTTGACTCGACAAAAAACCTTCTTGTAATTATTTTAGTACAAATGGTACTATTTTATTATTAGCTAGAGACGGCATGGCAAAATATATAAATATTATTTTTCCTTCCCTGTAAACAAACAAATTGGGAATGTGAATATTAGCTGATCATAAACTTTGGAATATGTATTGTTTTATGTTCTTGTATATGTGTACATGTTTAGGGTATTTTAATCTGATGTGTAATAATAATAATCTTATTACTTTTTGAATCATTTAATGAGCCTGTAATTGACGTAATCATACCAAACCAAATTCGTTCTGAAGATACTGGTTGGTTGTCTTATCACATTTTTAATACTGCTTTAGGCAAAGGAAAATTAAAATGATTTACCTTTCAGAAAATATTTATGGGATTGGTAGAATTGACTTTTCTCCTCTCCGCATAGTAATGAATGAAAGTGTTTTCCAGCTTGTTTCAACGTTTTATTTGAAACCATAGATGTTATAGTAACAAATAAAATGTATTCCATTAAGATTAGTATTTATCTACATTAGGCGGGCAAAAATTTTTAGCTTTCAGGCCACAACTCTTATTGAGTAAGGTAATGAAAAAATTTTGCTGAAATTTATTTAAAGACAAGAAACAATTTAATGATCACTAAAAACTATTTTTCACAGAATTTGTACATTAAAGCAAATTTTAATATTTACAGATAATTTAAATGATTTCCTCTTTCATGTTCGTCACTCAAATATATTTAATCTTTAGCATTTGAATTAAAAAAAATCCAAATTACCTCTTGATTAATATTTTTAAAACAGGACTAAACGTTTTCTACATTTTTCTTTTATTTCGGTTTTCATATAACTTCATCTAAACTCATGTAATCTCATCTTAAGCTTATGCAGTCGATACTTTACTTTAGCTATCTAAGTGCCGTTTTGAAACTCTGATAATACAATTATGTCGTGAAGAGCCATCTCTTATGTTATTTCAAGGGGAGGAGCAATAACGTGATTGGGAATAGCTTAACCAAATCAATGATCAACATATCAAAACAATGGTAGTTCTTCATCACAGACAGGCCATTTTATATCATATCATATCATATCATGCTATCTTATGTCATGATTTTTAAGTCATTTTATTTCCTAATTATTTCCAAGGTTTCTCTTGGCACCCCATTAAAGATTAGTATAGAACTGTTACACGTACTTTTGTTTTAACGAATTCTGCTGCATGTGTGGTTTTGCAACTGTTATCGGTGATTTTCTGATGATGTAATTTAGTGTGAATAATATGTTAACTAACTCGTTTAGCTTATATAACAACTTGCTGCAATAACTTGTTTGAATTTTAATTAAACTTACAACCACAGCCACAATAGGAAACCATATTTTTATCATTTCGGGAAGAGTGGTAGTTATTTCGAGTAGAATTTGTTGTCAACTTATATATTTAGTATATTTTTAGGTTAGATTAAAATTCTTAGTTTTTTTACTACATATAGTTAAAAGTATTGTTTCCTTATGTTATAAATTAATATTATTAATGAGATCACTAAGCTAGCTGAGCGCTAATCTCGAGAAAGTTAGTTCTTAAAACTTTAAGCCGGCTTGAACGGTTCTTATATTTCATCTCCTTAAACTTTTTCCTATTTTATCGGTCTTTCCTTATAAGGAAGGAAGGAAGAATATGTTCATATAATCTTCAATTTAACTTGAAATAAATGTGAAATATTCTGATACCAAACTTTCGAAATCGGTTTTTAGCTATATTAATTTGTGTTGCAAAGCTGCTTGCTAAAACTTTGCGTACAATACTGAGCTATCAAAATGTATTTAAAATCGTGATTCAATCTA
Source organism: Homalodisca vitripennis (assembly GCF_021130785.1). Lineage (NCBI taxonomy): Eukaryota > Metazoa > Arthropoda > Insecta > Hemiptera > Cicadellidae > Homalodisca > Homalodisca vitripennis. Next base: position 132,202,596 of record NC_060213.1, read on the forward strand.
TATTTTTATTTAAAAATCCTACTTTTATATTTGGAATACATTTGAATTTAATAGTAGTAGTTAAATATGTGGCTTCTCATGAAATTTCGCAGGTTTGGACCTGTATTAGGACTTCTGTTTTGAATGAATTATATTTCCGCCGTTACAGTTGAGTATATTTATATCAATTATAATTTACTTCAGGCTTAGTATTGTTATGCCATAGTTGATTTTTCTTTCTGTACTCGATCAGAAAATGTATGTACACATAAAGGTCTAAAGAGTCTACTTCTGTCAAAAGACAACTATGAAGGGTTTTAATGTATAACAGGGTTTAAATTGATAATAAAAGTTACAGTAGATAACGCTCTCTTTGATATTTACATTATAATTCTGACCAAGCACTGCAAACGTAACATTTAAAAAAATGGACCGTTAAAGTATATTTTTACAAAATTGTTTAGTTTTCAAATCTGGATAGTTTCTTACTTAGTGCTCGACAGAGGTTGAAATAAGGAGTGTTTTTACTATTAACACTTTGGCTCCCAAGCGGCACAACGTCTAGTCAAAGACTAGTCAGAGGACTCAGCACGTGTAAGCTCTGGGAGTGAACATGTTAAGCTTACTCTGTTCTATGAAGATCAAACATTGGTGATCAAATGTTTTCATTAACATTTAGGACAACCGATCACAATAGTGTCAGATATTTGTTATTAATAAAATATATCATAAATTTAAATCCTATTGGACCAGTGACTTTTAATTTTTTTAAATTGAGGAAATACTTTTGAAACATTGACGACTATTTACCTTAACAGGCCAACACGACTTAATACTGAAATAATAAAATAAAAGGAAAAGAAAACGAAAAATATGATAGACGCTTTCAGAAGTAAACAAACACATCGCCAGAACGAGTCCTCGGAGGAGAATGGACGCTATCAGGATTTGACTTACGGCTGCTGGAGTATTCCCGCCAGAATAGTTTATCGTTCCGGATCGGCTGTGATGTCGGCTCGGGGCCTATTATAATCAGCCTGATCATTTGTGTTTACAGCCGGGGACTTTATACTTAGGTACACATCGATACTTTAGTATTATTTGGTGAATATACTCGTATTCCATCTCCTCTTCCATTACCTTACAGACACCGGCCGGCCTGAACGATATTCTGATCAAACTACAATGAAATAAAATTCCTATTTCGTGGAAACGTAGTCTAAAAACATAAGTAAGGATAAATATTTTTAATGGGTTGACCCGTGAAACACCTTTACACTTCACAGATAAACAAGTAGCCAAGAAGATTACTTCCATCAGAAGTTCTTATTACATAAGATTCCTCGAATTTTGTGAACTGCACATTAACAATTTTCAAACAATAGCTCCATGGGTGGACGATTCTAACCATTATCATCGTGAGCAGCGTAGCGGGTGCAACGGTAATCACAAGATTACCGAATCAAGCACATCGAGCCTAGGTGCTGCTTGTATGCTTGACATCTGGCTGATCTCTCCCTTGCAAGCAGCCCGCCTGACTGGCCGTTGGAGGTGGAGGAGGAAGCCGCCGGTTAGAGTGGACTTCCAAGCATTATATTCGTATGGTAAAATATAGCGTTCTTTACTGTAATGTATTTTAGTACCATACATATACGAATGTCCTAATAAAAACTACCTTCATATGTTTTCATACACAACGCAGATTAGTTTAAACGGTAAAAATATTTCACCGAGATTTCTAACTACCCTTTCACTACCCTTTTTTTAAGTTACCCCATCAAAAGAAATATATACACCCTTACTTAAATCCAAGTATATAAATGAGTTTTACGGAAATACAGAAAATAAAATAAATATTCTACTTCGGCCATTTACTCAAAGAAGAATATTTTGTAGAGAAAAACTTTAATAAGAGATCATCCTATTAAATACTAGATATTCAGAATTTTTATCTCCAGAAGAAGAAGTAAGTAAGTAAAATGTGCCAGTAATGAATGGCTAAGAACGAAATATAACGGTCACGTGCTCCAGCTACCCTTAACCAAGTCGTCACGTCTGCTCACCCTCCCCCCCACCCCACAATATCAGACTGTAGAACTATTATCAAGGTACAATTTCTAATGGGCTTAGTTTAACCACGACTTGAGTGAATGACTTTCACTGTATCTTCGCTTATACAGCTATTACATTAGAGCGATAGCGTGTAGCACGTGGAAATATTAATGCTATTCAGAAAATCTATCTTATGGATGTATTTAATTGAACTATTTCCATGTTTAATTTACTATCACTGGTAATTGAATAAAACATTTATATTGGAAACTGTTTTATTAATTTACCAGTGATATTAAATTAAACCTTTTTCCAACGCTAGAAGATTCTCCATATTTCCATGTGTTTTATAATTTTTAAATTAGACTCTTAAGCCCTCTCTGTGTGAGCAATGAGTTATGTTGTCCAGTCCATTCTTTGGAATGAAATTTGTGAACTGTGTACAGTTGACAAATTCATGAAAAGCAACATTGTATAAATAACTAAATTCAAAGTGTTTGTTTAAAACTTTATAGATAAAAAGTATTTGAATATCTCCAAGGCTGTTTTTATGTTAAAGTATATAAGGAAAAGGCTTTTCTTGGAAATAAAGACATTTTTGTTTATCACTGGTTTTATAAATTTATTGCTACTTTTATATAATATTCTACGCAAAACTTTACGGCATTTTATTAGTAATGTTTAAAGGTTATAGCTTTTGCCACATAATTAAACTTTTCAAGTGGAGACCAGTGCTCTCAAGTCTCGTATCAAATCAAATCAAATATCCTTTATTTCCAAACAGACATATAACATGCATTGGATTGCGTCGTAAATATTACAAAAATACGAGTATAGTTTACATGTATACATACAGACTATTTACCAATAAATTCACTGAGGGTGTAGAAACATTTTTCTATTAAAAAAATCTTCAGTGTTCTCTTACAGACCATTACATAATTTTACATTCTTTAGGTCCACAGGAAGAGAATTATAAAGAATTACGGCATTATAAAAACAGTGATGTTTGAAAAAAGAGGTTGCATGGGGGAATATTTAATTTGTTGCTATTTCTGAGGTAGTGATTGGAATGTGGAATTAGTGACTCGAAAATTCCCTGGTTTTGCTTCAAAAATACCAATGTGTGGTAAATATAGATACTTGGAAAAGTAAGCAGATTGAACTTCTTAAAATGTGATTTGCAGGATTCTGATTGACGGATGTTAGCAATAGCTCTCACCGCTTTCTTCTGCAGAATAAAGACATGTTTTGTAATAAAACATTTTTTTTGTATTCTAATTATAAAAGCTAAAAATCGCTTAAACGATTTTTATAATTGTTTTCTCTTTTAGAAATATCATTCTTACAAACAAAGTTTTCTTTAGTCGATAGTTATTGAAACGAAAATTACTTGCTAAACTATTTGCTTATCTACCTAATCGTATTTTTCTAGTTAAATAATCCAGCCAAATTAATAGTGAAAGGTAATTTTCCTTGCATTTTCAATAAGCGGATGGGAAATTCAAACTACAGATTTACGTACATTCAGAACTATACTTATATTAAAAGTGTATGAGTGTCCAAGGTCCAATACAATTTTATTTGAAGTTTGACAAAGAATAGGTAATTACTTGCGTAAGAGTTCTGGTGGAGTAGGTATTTCTGTAAATCAATGTTTTATTACAGTTATAGAATGATTCGAAACTTTTAAAACAAATTACATGCTATAGATTGGCTTTAATTTTATAAGTTTGTGATATGGAGAGAAGACAAAGTAAATCGCGATTAATTTTATTTTTTTTTGGTACATCTATAATAACTCAGTAAACTGTTTTTATAATAGGATTGTTGTGTTAACAAAAAACGATGTTTCTTTGTTATATAAATGGTTGTAGGAACATATATCAGAGAGTGAACAAATTATACTTTACAACAAGCGGGCGTCTCCTGGATAGCTTCCACACGTAACAACAGGTTTCAGCTTGTAAAACTCATTAAAACCGCCAGTTAAGTGGCTATACTCATAGATTTTTATTCTTTCTCAGGAATAAAACCGAGGATCACACTCTAAACCAAAGTTACGTGTCACCTGTAAAATCAGTTACACATTTAACTGTAACACTGCTCACATTATACACAGTAAAAGTTAAATATGTCATCTGTGTGCTTTCTTTAATCTTTCTGAGATATCCCGTTGTATTATAAAGGTTTTAGCAAATAAAAGGCAACTGATATGTCTCTTTTCCATATGTATGTAAATGGTTTGTTAATTTTAAACAACTATTATTTTGTTTTTATCTTTTGTTTACGCTCTTACGTTATAAGTTTAAGTTTTTATTATTTTACTTTCGCACCAAGCAGCAGCCTTTTTGTCCGAGTTTCTCAATCAAATCTTAAGCTGTTTTTATGCTGTAAGATCACATTATGAGGAAGAAGATGAACTTTAGTAATAAAAATTGCAGTACATCTAATACCTGGATATTAATTCATTCAATTGCAGTGAAACTCAACATCCATATTAGTGCTAGTTCTCTTAGTCCACTATCTATCCCTATAATAAATCTGCATCGATCTCCAATCCTTTTATAGTCACAGGTATAACCACTAATTAACAAGATTTAGTTTTATTCTTTAGTATCAAATCTTTTATAAAAACGTATTCCTTTTTTAATGAAAAAATGACCCTCTTAACTAAAATCAGAGTTTTGCTTCGTAACAAGTTTCAAGCCGTGTAATGCTGTAGTAAGTATATATATATAAATAAAAATGAATTTACGTTCGTTAGTCTCGCTAAAACTCGAGAACGGCTGAACCGATTTGGCTAATTTTGGTCTTGAAATGTTCGGGGAAGTCCAGGGAAGGTTTAAACGATGAGAAAATATAACAAAATTGCAAGGAAAATACTAAAAACGACAATTTGATTTTCCCATACAAACCGTTCTTACCTGTCAAACGTTTGCTTGATGTTTATGTATCGATAATTAGTTTAACAGCTGTAACAAATACAAATGAGGAAGTGTCTCAGTATCATATGTTTACTTACTACTGCATGCAATTTTGGGTAAAACAGCTGTCGCCATTATAGGTTAACATTATTAGTGCAATAAAACATTAATATCAGATACTGCTTACAATGCCGAGAAGAAAACGACCTAACATAGGTTGTCGAAGTAGATCGAATGTGCGGCGAGCTACCTCACGCGCTAATCGCACTGATGACCAGCAAGAGACTGATAATGATAACAGTCGTATTGGTATGGCACATTTGCGTTCTACATTAAATCAGAATGAAGTGGATAGACAAAGAATGCAACGAGTTCGGGCACATCGATCACAACAGCAGCGAGCCCGGGAAGAGGAAATTGACCGATTCCGCAAACGCAATGCTCCTGTGAACCTGGAACGAGCAGCATTCTCCTACGATCCAGAAATCGATTATAGTGCCGACAAATACAGTACATCCAAATAACGCTGAATGTTATTATCTTAGATTGTTATTGGTGAATGTTCGTGGTCCGACATCGTTTCAACAATTGAGAACAGTTGATGTATATCTGTGTGCTACTTACCGTGAGGCGTGTCAACTATTATAGTTACTCGAGGATGATTTACATTGGGATAATACGCTCAAGGATTCCATCATATCTTCATCACCACATCAAATTCGAACATTGTTTGCGATTATAATATCCACAATGTTTCCATTCGAATCCGGAAGATTTGTGGATGAAATATAGGGATGCCATGTCTGTGGATGTGCTACATCGTGTGCGATGTCAAACTTCGAATCCTACACTACTAATTAATGCGGAAATTTACAATGAGACATTAATCATGATAGAAGATATGTGTTTATTGATGGCAAATAAATTACTGTCGTGTTTGGGTCTGACAGCACCCAATATTTTATGTCGAAGATTTTTGTTACACATGGTAAAGTATATCTTTATATATTTACGCACCGTAAAAAAAGACAAAAAATACTGTTTACCAGAAAGCTTTAAATTGATTACCTGTATTTTTACCTGTATTGATTGCCTTTTTTCCGATATGATAATGATGATAATTTGACAATAAATGTGTTGTATTTAATGTATGCAAAAATGTCATTGTTTATCATTTCTGATTCCAGGTGCTGAAACCAACAAAAAAGTCAGTGCTATAAATTTTGATTCATACAGATTCATGATCCGTGAAGGTGAAGTAAATCACATTTTGATGTGTCAACGGCTTTTTCATTAGTTTGCAGTTGACATGTATGTCAAAATTGAAACCGAACGACTACATCCGTCTAAACCAACAGCAGCTTCGATCTGAAGAGTATATTCATCTTCGTGATGCTATTAATGCAATGCAAATGCAGAAAATGTGGAAAAAATTATAATTTTGACGGCCACTTACATTGGAAGCCCACGCCACATGCACGAATACACGCGCAAGATGCGATGTCGTATGTTAGAAAATATGGCCGTCCAGACCTATTTATTACATTCACCTGTAACCCACAATTGATGGAAATTAAGAAAGAATTGCTACACGGCCAAACACCAGTTGATAGGCATGACATCACTGCCAGAGTGTTAAGCAAAAATTAAAATCTTTAATGAATTTAATTATAAAGCATCGTGTGTATGGCCAAGTACGTTGTTGGATGTACTCTGTTGAGTGGCAAAAGCGTGGTCTGCCACATGCGCACATATTAGTTTGGTTAGTTGATAAATTAAGGCCAGAAGACATTGATTCCATAATTTCAGCCGAGATTCCCGATAAAACACTTGACCCAAAATTGCATGCAGTAGTAAGTAACCATATGATACATGGACCTTGACGAGTTTTCAACAACTCACCCTGTATGGTCGACGGCAAGTGTTCTAAGCGATACCCTAGAGCATTGATTGCTGTACCATTTCGGGAAATGATGGTTACCAGTTGTATCATTGGCAACGAGTTGAGGACGGTGGGTGATCTGTAATTGTGAAGATAAAAGGACAAAATGTTGATGTAGACAATCGTTGGATTGTGCCGTACTCGCCAATATTGTCCAAAACTTTTGAAACTCTCATCAATGTGGAATTTTGTAACTCTGTCAAATTTATAAATTACATATGTAAATATGTTAACAAAGGTAGCGACATGGCCAAGAGATAAGTGAAACGAAGTTCACCGGGTCAGCTAGTAATTATATACAGTATATCCAAATTATCCGCGGTGGAATTTTAATATTACTTCCTTACAAAGATACTTCAAATACAAAAATACCTTTTTTTGAATTTATTATTTCAAGATACGAATTACACACTGAAAGGTTCTTAATTCTTAATAAATTCCTCCAATTTGGATAATTATTGTGATGACTCCTGATGTTTTGTAACAACATTTTGTTCGGTGTGAATTAAATAAACGGATATAATTGAAAATAATTTTTAAATAGTTTTTTCGTAAATGCATAATTTTTAACGATCGAAATACCGATAAATATAATCAAAAGTAGCTATATTATTAAACATTTTTTAAGAACGATATCAAGCTGATATATTAATATTTAGGACACCACTTAAACTTTTACAAATGCTTTATGAACTGTGAATAAAAAAATTCTCGTCTACATACAATATTGATTTTCAAGGTATGAATGCTTTATTACCGTTTTAAAACTGTGTTTATTAATGGAGGGAAAGGTTTTCCAACAATATTATGCAGTTAAATATAGTGATAACATTTAAATGACGTAGCCTGTCAGCTGGAACTGCAAATGTTGTAAAACCAGAAAAGCTGTAAAATACGTTGGAATGCTATAAACTCAAGCTGCTGCTGTTTTCGATCAGTTTAGTTCTGATTTTTGTTACACATCTAGTTTGGTTTACACAAGCTTAACAGAAAGCTTTCTCAGTGTGAATATAAACGTGTTAGATATTAAAAACCCAAATCATAGGTGGTTGGTTACAGATATAATGAAAGTTCAAAAGTTAATGGTTGCCCTAAGCTCGTCTCATTAACTGGGAAATGTGAGAGAATCTGACGTTGTTATCCAAGCAAAACCACAGAGCATCATTGAAACAACACATCCACCTCCACAGCTACACATAGTTGGGATAACTTAACTGACAATGGCAAATATTCCCTTAGCCTGGATGCAGAAAATATACTAGTAACTTAACAGCTAGGGGCACACCTGTCCGCTTCACGTTGTGATTGGTGTTTAATACCCGAACTAGTGTCATCTGCATTTTATCATACAATCCTTGACAAACTCAGCACAGAAAAAAATTAAATGGGGTATGACTCGTGTTAGTTCATTATTAAGATCCCAGAAACGTATATTATTCTCACGGTAGAAATTTAAATTGTAAAAAGTAAGTCCATAAAATAGGCACTGAACATTATCTAGGATGTATCTTGCATATGTGGTAATATACAACATATGAACGAGTATATGTTATTTGTAACTGTTTGTTTAAGGAATTTTACATGATTTTGAATGGTAATTAAATAGTATTACGAACTAAGAAGGTTTGATACCCCTGTTATTCAACAACAAAAATAAAATAGGTCAGAACGCAGATTTGTAGTACGTTATCATCTTTACCGATATAATACTATTGAGTTTTCTTTATAACATGAGATTACACCAACACAGCGACATACGGTACAGTAATATGTATCCTTATTGAGCATTTTATAAAACAAGAAAAAGTGTACATATGGATTTTCAAAACATCTGTAGGGAGAGAATTAAGCTTGTTGCTCGAAATATATTCGTAAAACTTACATAAAAATATGAATTTTATTTTACTAGAACTTTAGAAACTTAGGAACATTTTTTTTAAAGCATTAAGAGGCAATATTTTCCTTAGCCACTAAATAAGGGTACATGAGTTTCATTTAATGTATTTCTTCAGCACTTTTTTAAAGGTAAGTAATTAAATTTAAAAAACCTTGAGAGCTTACTGGGACCACTAAAAAAGAGAAGATTTCCTCTGAAAATTCCTAAATACTGTTATAAAGAAACATGTTATTTTATAGGTATATAATTAATTGGTGCGGTCCTTGTTTGAAAATCAAACTTTATTTATCAGACTTTTCCAATGTATTTATAATATGAAGACCTACTAAGAATTTTAAACATGAAACATTACATATCTGCAACGTGGCATTATCAAATCGTGTTAAGCTACATACAATGACCATTTCCTAACACAACGGTAGGCTTACTTCTACGTGCGCTAGAATCACTATACTGTGTTACTTTTGTAATTGTAATTATAATTTAAATATAAAAATACTAGTATAACTAACATAAAAAATACAGGTACAAACCACTTTCTCCGGGTCGATCCGTCTATTGCGTGATCAAGCTGTACTTTGGCTGTTTGATTCTATCATTAGAGGTTCAATTCGTTGCTAAACGTGAACAAATAACTGTTATTAAACCCAAGTCACCAACTTCTTAAAATAAGCTGTGAGTGAGTTATGTGCTGATTTCATGTTGTGTGCATGCCTCTAAGAAAAAATTATAAATCCTTGTGACTCAAAATAACTTCATACTGCTGTAGTTGGATGTACTTTGGCTGATTGTGCCTGCCATTAGAAACTCAATTCGTAGCCTATTAACATGAAAAAATAACTGTGATCAAATCTGTCACCAATTTCTTAGAAAAAACCTGTGAATGAGTTATGTGCACATTTCATGTTGTGTGCAGGCCTCTTCGACAGCTTTATAAATCCTTGTGACTCGAAATAACTTCACACCACTGCTATAACACACAAATAAATTTAAAAGTAGCAATTTTTAATCTTTAAAATCTAATGAAATAACTTCTCTATTATGTTTTAAATATAAAATGAAAATTTTTTAAGCCCAATATCAAGTAAATATACTTGTAGTAGCGTATATCTTTTTATGCGTAATTATAATTTATAAGTTACGAACTATGCTTAAATCTTGATTATTTAAATTGAAAATTACTGTATATATAGCTAAATATAAAATATGACAAAGACCAACTGTTACAAATACTAATGTTTTATTACTAATGGTCTCAAGTAAGTACGTTCAAACCACAAATGCTCTAATAATGAATAAAAGGGTTAATTTTGTCTTAATATTTCTCCAACAACTGTAGTCTCTGGTGAGGTAGATAAAAGAGAAAAAGTTTTGAAATAATTTTGTCCTGCCTAAGTCATAACTTTTGAAGTGATTCTTAATACTTATTTATCACTGTTGTCTGTTTCATACGAGATTCCTCAGATATATAATTCCCACTAGAAATTGGAGCTTTAATTCAAAATTATTGTAAGTAATTAAATTATAATTTTCTGTATTATACAAATAATTATAACGCGTAAAAAATTAAACTATATGTATTAAATATTTTAAATTTACATATAATTGAACGGATTTCATGTACATAAACTAGAAAAACATATTTTTCTCGTGAATTCTCGAAATTACAACTGGAATATGACGTATTATGATTGTTACGCACTAAAAACCATTCCATTTGTTTGTTGTGACATTTGAGATTTTTTGTTTTATATACAGAAGCAAATGGAATCAAACAAGGTATTGCAAATTCAATTTCAACAAACAAAATGTAGCGAGCGGATGGTTGGTTATAGGTCAGCGTCCACCTGTGTTGTGTTCTGAGACAACTTATTGTTGTATTTGTATAGAGCAACTAGCTTTTGTATATTCGCTGATAAAACTCTGTAGTTTCTGGTGATCCTCTTATTTTTTAACTGATGGTGATTTTTGTTGGCATTTAACTGCGTCCTTATGTAATATATTGAAGCGTCCTTACTGAATTATAAGTTGAACAATGATCTATAATCATATATATTTACTTAATAATGTCTTAAAAGAACGAAATAAATTATGATTTTTTAATTTCCATAGTACATGAGACTACATGAGAACTAATTCACAAACATGATATAAACCAATATGTAAAAAAATTGAAAAAAAAACATAATTATAATTTTAAACACACATAACGTAAAAATAAAAGCGAATTAAGTTGCAGAGCTTCAATATGTTGTGCTAAATACATGGTTCATATAAAAACAATGATATAAAATATTACAAATAAATACAGGATTTACTACTGCATATATAAATGCAAATCGCAAAAGATGCAAAACCACACTATTAAATTTGCCACCTTAAAGTATAATATAATGTCAAAATTTGTATGCATAGTAATGTATAGTAATGTATTTAAAACATAAATCAGTTGTAGACCACAGCTGCCACTAAAGCACGATACAATCAATATCTAATCAATTGACTATGCAATTTTCAAATCCTCAATTACCACGCACACTATTAGTTTATAATGGATATAATCTGATATTTTTAAAAGGGTTTTCATAACTGGTTATTACCACTATATCTTTCACAGAAGTCTAAATTACTCTCAAACAGTAAAACAGTGTTCTAACACAACATTGGTGATTAGGTAAATTACATCTGAGACAGATACGCGAGTAGATATTATACACTTGTGCACCCTAATGTTATCTCAATGGTTACTGCTGATAATACAGAAATAGTGGTTATTTCTTGATGGTTTCCTGATGGGAATTACTAACTATGTTTTCCTGAAAGTTCCATCTGTGATTTGCAGACTTCTAAACGTCAACGTTACTGATGTTTTTTTACCAGTAAACGATGGCAAATGTCTGAAAAAACCTTTTTGCTTCAAAGTTTTTAATTGTATAATATTCCAATAATTCACCAATAAATTCCAGTTGCAATAACAAACTTCTCTTATTTATTTTAAAGAAAACCTTATAAATGAATAAAAATACATTATTAATATATATATATATATATATATATATATATATATATATATATATCATTATTGTAGACACTGAACGACTTTTCAGAAAACAATCCAACACCCTTTCTAAATTCCTTAAAATGTTGGATTCAAATTCCACCACTCCTTGCTTTACTTTTTAGGCCCAATTCTTTCTCGTTTGGTCACAATATTGATGTAAATTACTATTATATTACTTAAAACACCTTTGGCATCGCGAAACTACCATACATAGACCAAGCTGTAAACACAGTTTCCTTAGACTGTACAGTCTTTCCTTAGTATATCCGGAAACAGAAGAGAAGTATGATGTCGCTGTTTACCGTATCCGAGAAAGGAGCAGCCCTTATTTAACCACTTCACCTTGTGATGAGAAATTTATTCAACCATCTAAACAAAGAAGACTACTAATCTAGTACCTGATGTATAAAACGTGGTGGAGATGAAGCCGTTTTCTCTTCCCTTTTAACGAGACTATGAATAAAGTTATAAAGAATATTTGCAAATTCAGTTAAATATAACATGTTTACGGTTAAGCGGGCCATATCAAAATAGAATTACGGTAAAATATGATAAAAGTTTGTATTTTGATCAATAATCTTAGTCAACACAACAGTCGATTGATAACTATTCGAGAAGTTTAAATGTATTATTTATAGTCAATTCTGTATTACGTTATATTACGTTTAATAAGCTAGTTTGAAACTTACTTCTATGCTCCTCTCCTTTTACAGTATTATGGCTGTATAAAATAAAAGTTGTGATAGAAATGTATGAATGGCACTGGAAAAATCAGTATTATTCATAAGCTTTACATAGCCCAGTATACACAGAATATTATAATTATTGTTTATATCTTCTTAAAAAATGGATAAAATAAGTTTTCATAATGGTTTAATAAATGAACAGTAAAGTATATCAAAATATATGAAAGAGTCTGGATTTAAAAATTCACTTATAAAAAATAAGAAAGTAATTTCAATTTCCTGTATATCTTGAATTCTTAGGACTTTGTTAGAGAAGGGTTTAACACAGAGATCAGTTTCAACTAAAGGAAATATATTGTGTCCTACACCACGTGCATTATCGTGAAAATGGTACTAAAGGTAATGAATCTTTCAGTGCTTGATTTAATCGAGCAATTAATTACAGTTTATTGAAACATTTGTATTTATTTTACGTATTACAAATTTTATTGAACAATACAATTTTACAACAATTAAAACAAAATCTATATAGACCTATGTACTTTCCCTCATTGTTCCCGTGTATATTCCTCATCGTCTCCAGCAGGAAACATTACTGAAAAATTCACTTTTACTGAAATACTTCACTGAGGTGTAAAGTATTTTCACTGGAATAAACCAAGATTTCGGCACTTGTTCCTTCTCGTTGCTTTGTAATGTTTCGAAGTTTTCCTAATGATACGTCTTCTATGACCAAGTATCATATCTCAGACCATCTCTGAAAAAAATTGCTGATATTTAACAGACTAAATTTCTGCTCTTTATTCAGTATTAGTGTTCCAGGACGGATTTTACATTGGATCAACAATGACGTCATCTGAAATCCCAACATGTAAAGTGAAATGTGTCCTAATATTATGGATGTCAGGTTACTGTTTAGAAAACTGCTTCCTTGCATCTACTTTCCCGCTGTTTTTCAATAATATCTCGTACTTGATACTTCCAAATGATTAACTATTTAAAACAAAGTAAGGCCAAAGAATGGGTTTGTCGATGTGAGCACCAAGTTTTAATTCGTAAAGCCTTGAGGGTAAAATGTAAGTTCACTTGAGTAGTAAACAAATTTTCCAAACGTTAATCTTATGTAAATTGTATAAATAAACATGCATTTATTTACCTAGCAACTAAAGTGATACACAACAACCAAATTGCAGTTGTAAGACTAATGATTAATCCATTACACTATGTGGCTTTTGTAATAAAACATAGAGTAATAATAGATGTCAATTTGCTTTTCTATACACAAGAAAATAGAGGGAGACGGATTATTTCCTTTTTTTGATCTCCCTGTATAAATGGAAAATTAGTATTTTACTCTATGTAGAACAATAAAAGTTACTCTAACAAGTATACGAGAGTAAAAGCTATTATACAAAACAAATGTTTCATTGACAAAACTCTCCGCATTGTGATGTTCTACTTTGTCCTTTGTATTCAGTAGTTCTATCATCAATTCCATCACAAAACTATTCTTTATTACAGACCATACTTTATTCAGTTCCTCTTCACAAATAGAATATTATCTCCAATCAAATAATAACTTAGTTGTAAATGCGTAGTAACGCTTGTCTGGTTAGCATTGCATCTTTAAATTGTAGTTTACACATGCAAAAAGCAAGTAAAATACAGTGATGAACTTTAAGTATTTCTGAGTCTGGGAATAAATCGAACACTTTGTAGTTCACTGGTCATTTTTATTCGCACTGTTTGAATTCGTTATTGTTGTTACAGCAAACATTAAAATTCGTTTAACATTTAATTTGTTAAAATTTAGCAAAGTGGAAGAAATGCCTCATTATTTCTTTGCAATTTACTGTATTTCTTAAGGATCATACCTTTTTTGCACGCAATACACATATGTTTTAATATTAAAGCGATCGAGATTGAAAGAGTTCAAATAAGTGAATGCCACTTCGGTGCTTTCTTTAGATGAATGGCTTTGAAATCGAATCCTTTTATGACTGAAACTTATATTCTTTCCACACTTCCCGCTTTCACCGGCACCATCACGCCTTATCAGTTTGCGTTTACTGCTTCCGACAACAGTTTTGTGGCGCTCATATGAGAAAAAATCATCTAAAAGGTTTGTCTGTCACGTAAGTTATTTATCAATTATTTACCTATCTAGTTTAGAGTTTAGTATCTAATTCTGGTCATAATGTATTAAATTTTACCTTATTTTTCAAACATTGTCCCTGGAAAATCAAAGTGTCATAAATCAAATTAAAATTATATTCTTATTAAATTGAAATAAAATGTCACGATAGTTATATTTGTTTCTAAAGTTGTAGAAGAAATCTGTTGAATACAATAATTATTTTGTCTACTAATTTTCAACATTGACGGATTTTAAAATGTCAACTTTTAAACTACAACACCATCATTACTACCTCTTTCTGTTGATTGCAATAAATTTCACACGTTTATATAATCAAAATGTTGGTTTAAATGGTACTTACCATTTCATTGATTTCTCAGTACGATGATAGTCTAATGACAATAATTATCTTTTTCTGTGCGTAATGCCTTTTTCGAGTAACGAAAATTTTCAATAAGTAAAAGTTTACAGAAATACTTGTAAAATGGGTTACCACTCCCTAAAAATATATTTAATTTAACCTGTTTTGAACACTTAATTCATTTGAGATTTTATTAAAATATTTATTTTCTAGAACAAACCCAATAGTTGTGCGAACTTTGAGTTTAGTTCCTTTTCACACCCCTCTTAGTGCAGCGTCTGAAATCTGAATCTGTCAAAATCTTGACTCCTGGAATCTAGAGTCAACATGTGCCTGAAATGATCCAAAACAAGTAAATGTCGAATCCATACACTAAGTGGAGGGTGAAAAAGATCTCAAACCAAAATTCTGATTGAATCAACCCTTTTCACCATAAAGATTAATTCACTTATGCCATAAAGATTAATTAACTTTTTATTCAACTAAAGACTATTGCAGCTACGGCCGGTAAGAGTTTAAAACCTTATATTACTAATGTAGGATAAAGGTTCTTGAAACCATCATACCTTGGTTGTTTCATCAAAGAAGAATATTGAAATATTTATTTAGGTATAAATAAATATTTATTTATTGATAAAAAACTTTATTAAATTAATATTGTCATTTAAACTAAGTTTCCCATAGAATTATTTGTTAATATACTATAATTTAATTTAGGACATCACTCAAAAAAAATTTTAACTTTGAAGATTAATAGTTGAAATTAACTTAAAAAAAAATATGAAAATTGTTTATTAATTAAGTAAAATATTTTAAAATAACAAGTTAAATAAAAAAGAAAACAATATTATTGGAATTATTATGAGGCTTCCAAGATTATACAAGTGGATATCCATTTATTTTTTATTGTATAAGGACTCTATATAATTTTAACTGTTAGTAACTTATAGTTAATTAAAATAAAATTAAGTGCAATAAATACAATTATTACCAAAAGTATTGGAATGGGTTCCAATTTAAATGGAATGTAGAACGATATCAAAGCTTATACTTTGTACTATCTACAATTGTTGTAAATGTTATCTTAGCTTTATAATGAGGTGATTAAACATAAATATTTTATTTTATATATCGGATAGGGTGGTTAGGATAGATTAAGTTAGGTTAGATTAATCCATTAATTAATGTTTTATATGAAACCTAAATGATTTGGTGTCTGTTTTAGGTAAGATTGTGGAGCAAAGAGTTCACAGACACCAGTTTCCAATCTCCCCTTCTGTTGGCTGGAAGGCAAGCCACGCCATAGAACGCCCTGTGTCCTTGGCATAGATTAAAATCATTCAGTTGAAGGAAAGTGAAAACTTTTACGATATGGAGTTATTTTTATTTTTTATGGGAAACTTTGTGACATTAGAGAGAGGTCTTTATGGATAGGAATAAGAGCGATGTTGTGACTAAGTTGTAGAATTTAAATAATTGTAATGATTTAGTCAGTCAGTAATTAATCTAATCGTGGTATCTTATGTACAATCAACGCATCTAATATTATTATTATGAATCTTTAATCACTAATAGATCCGTTGATAATTTAAAATCTCCCTGTATATTTTTAGCACTATGTATCACGTACATAAATTAAAAAATAGATTTTGGGTTTTCTTTAAAATTAGTTGTATATCTAATATCAAAAAATTATGTAATTTTAATTATTTTATATATGAATAGAATTTTTTTTCATGTAAAGCCTACTTGTGTTGTATACGGCTCCAAATTGGTTTTACCACACTGCAAAAATATAAGCTGAAACGGTTGTTTTTCGTTACTTTGTAATAGATATTTGAACAATCTGCTGACGCTACATTCAAGCTTATTCAGTGTGATACCCTCAAACTCTGTATTTGTTTCAGTAAAAGTAAATGTGCGAAACAGCTATTTTCATACGTAAACGATAGTATTGCAGTGTGAACATTATTTATAAATAAAATAAGAATGAGAAATCAATTTGTCAATTTTAATTTTTTTCCGTATTATAAAAACGTTGTTCACCATACGGAGCCAAAGCGTCTTTAGGTGAATAACCGATTTTTCGACCTTAGCTTCGCCAACGAATGTGTAACGCAGTTATTCACCGAAAACAACCAATTTTCTCCTAGTGATGATAAATACTATATTTTAATTTGTAATTTTTCCTTAAATGGTGCGAATCACTTACCTAATAATGATTATACTATATGAAGTTCCTTTAAATAATAATATGCAAATGATTAGCATATTTATGCTATACTCGTTCTATGATATAATAATCTGAAAATGATGTAGTAAAATTTACAACTGAAAACGACAAAACATAAAGTTAAGTAACTATTCACGACATTGTGAATCTTGAGTTTAGCTCAAGTTCACATTCCTCTTAGTGGATCTTTTGAAATCAAACGATGTCCGACTTAAGTCCTGGAATTTGGAGCCATGTTCATTTAAAGAAATCCGAAAAAAGTCTTCGACGTAGAAGTTCAAAACAAATAGTTTTTACGTCTTTTTGACACCAGAAACATCTTGAATACAAAGTAGTGTAATCTATGTGAAGATGCGGTCTCATTGTCTCATCAGGTACACAATTGAGTGCACTGCGATGTTTTAGACACGACCTCTAAACACGGTGGAGCAACCGAGTTTTCTACACATAACGTAGCTTTGATGAGAAGGATTGATCAATGTGTATTTTTACTTTAGCTCCAGTTCTTAAAATTCACTCTGAATCAACTCTTTCCACCATAGATATGCGTATTCACAAAAATTTACAAAATAATAAGAAACAATAATAATATATATTCTTTCACAAAATTGGCCGCATGGCAAAATTTAAATTTCTAACTGTAAATCCATTAATATTAATCATATATCACTAAAACTTCACAAAAAGCTATTATTCTAGAATTCATTATTAAAATACAAAAATAGGTTTTTTAAATCATTGAACTCTTAGATTTCTCATCACTATTTTGGAATTAATAAAAATAAACATCTAAACATTTTATTT
Organism: Homalodisca vitripennis; assembly: GCF_021130785.1. Taxonomy (NCBI): domain Eukaryota; kingdom Metazoa; phylum Arthropoda; class Insecta; order Hemiptera; family Cicadellidae; genus Homalodisca; species Homalodisca vitripennis. The sequence continues at coordinate 132,220,675 of NC_060213.1, forward strand.
AACACCTGAATAGTTTTGAAGTTTTTACCTACTTATATTACTCAAAAGAGAAAAATGACATTTTGTGTTTTGATTCCAAATATTGTTACTTAAATTGCAAACTTAAATTTTTGTTTTTTTAAGCTCATGAGATTGAATACTCAACAAAAGCGTAGACTAAGATGTCTGATAGACCCAACTCAGCAGCTGAGGAACTGCTGATGTGGTCTTCCATAACTCAATTACATGTTACGGAGTGCTGCACGCCTATTACATCAGAGTTTATCTTTCAGCATTAATTTTTAATTAAATCGTACTATTTTCGTAAATATAAAAGTTGTATAAATCAAGTTTAATAGTCTCATGCTCGTCGCTTTCTATATTGAACTTAAAATATAAGAATTGTAACTTTTATATAGTACTTTTATCTATTTTAGCAGCTTATTATTAACGATAGGTGAGTATAAAAGGAATTAGGACCTCCATTACCTCTTGTTACAAAAACAAAAAACTAGTTTTCAAGGATTTGTTGCTATCTTCTTTCAAACATGTCAAAAAACCTCCTATTTATTATTTTGCCTCTCAGAGAGAACCATAACACAATAAAGTAATAAAAGTTACTATAAGGTAATACAGAACCAACGGTTATATGTTTCTGGAGTACAAAATGATTATTGTAGTTAACGTTTATTGTATTTTAGTCAATCTGTGTTGAAGCATAGCTTTAAGTATAAGCTAAAGAGCTAAACAATAAGTGATAACTCAATTTACACCAAATTATTCACCTGCCCATCTGGTCTCTTATGTGAGCTGTTATTTTTACGATACTGTAGGAATAGTTTCGCTTTACAGTTTCCTTATACTATTCACATGTATTTATAGATATTTAATTAACTTTGGCCGTTTGTAGTGAAGACCTATGTTGTTTCGACATTTATGCTTGAAAGCTCTTGGATAACTACAAATGTTGTATATATTATTATATACTAGCTGTTTCCCGTGAAAACACGCTTTTCGTAATCTTTGTACATGTATTAACACTTCTGGTTCAAGTGAATTATATTTCCAACACCGATGAGTTGCTGCTACGACCAATAAAATCTGTAAAAATTTTATGTTTATAGCCATTTTACACGTACATGTACTTTATTATAAGACGCTCAAGCTTTATGTTCAACGAAAAATGTATTTTAAAGCAAATATACATCAAAACTCAGGGCCTTCAAAGAGTGTTTAGTTATGTAATATACGTAATTGTCTCATAATTGCAGTTTATAATGTGCAGGCGTTTTGATAAATTTTATATTATTCAGCACTGCCTGGTGGTGAGTTAAATCAATGGGCATAGCATATAAACCTTCTACGTGGGAAAAAATACATGTACGTAAAAATTTTCGTTATTAATATAATTATATGCACATTTCATTTTCAAAACATTTCAAATTTCCACGTGCATATATATATATATATATATATATATATATATATATATATATATATATATATATATATATATATATAAATAATTTTAAGAGTATAGTACTCACCGGTCAACGGAATAAAATTGGTCGGTTGCATTTTTAGTGTATATTAGCTTGGCTACACTAACATAGACATTTGAATTTGTGAATAGTATTTTGATAAGGAATTGAAATTAATTTATGCTATTCTGATACCATTTTTCAGTAATAATTTTCAAATTCTTTCAGTAATTATGGAATTGTTCTGTTTAGTTAAATTTAAAAGTCTAAATATATATTTTGGTTTATTACAGAAACTCTATTATCTTTATTTATTTCGTCTCCATCAAACCAACTCGTAGACTTTCAGAGGACGGTTCATAATTAATTAATCATTGGAGAGAGTTTGGCTAGAAGAAGAGATGTCCTGGGTAATCTTCCAATTCCTAGCTTAACTAGCATTTGATATGCACTTACTATGAAGTTCAATATTAAAATTTAACTAATGAAATATTCTCTCTTATTATAATTCACGTTTAATCTACATTTGGAAAAATTTTGTTCCATTCTTTTCTTGTTATCAATCAAACAACAACCTCTTCTTGTTAGGTTGTTTTACTACACCTGCTTTCTATAAAACACCAACTTAATACATTCGCAACAAATATATCTTAAGAAAATGCTTTTATTTCAACTATAAAATATCAACGTCATCATTCTCGCCAGTAAGTAAAATACGGCATTAAATCCTAACATGAAATAAAAATAGCTACAAAACTCTGTTACAGCAATCACTATCTTTTTTAACTGTTGAAAAATTCTTAAGTGAAAGGTGTTTATAAATTATATTTATGATAAAAATGTGTCATAAAAAATAATAACTGTGTATTAACAAAAACAGTATAGGGGACGTTTCAACTGTAAACTCGTCTAAAAGGTTTATTGCACACAGGAAAGAGCCATATTCAATTTTATTGTATATCAAAATTGGTATAACACATTTCTTGTCAAATCTTTTAGAAGTTTATTGATATCTCAATCCAAATCCACAGGTTTTATTTAGAAAGTGCTATTATAACCCTGACATTTCTATCCTGTGAAAGCAATCAGAGGACAATGACTTTAGTTGTTAATTTGTCTACAGTGACCATATTGAATAATGTAAATTATTTTTTCGTAAAGAATAGGTTAATTTAGATGACTGCTTTGGTAAAGTATCGAAGTGTAAGTATAAAACCTCTAAAGTCCCCGGCTGTAAACACAAATGACCAGGCTGAGTATAATAGGCCCCGAGCCGACATCACAGCCGATCCGGAACGATAAACTATTCTGGCGGGAATATTCCAGCAGCCGTAAGTCAAATCCTGATAGCGTTCATTCTCCTCCGGGGACTCGTTCTGGCGATCTGCTTGAGTCTGAAAGCGTTAAGATATATTTTTCGTTTGTCTTCACTTTTTTTACATTATTTCATAATTACAGCCGGAAAAGGCTGTTAATCGGGGAGAATAGTTAATTTTGCTCAGAATAAGGATTGGGTTAGACTGTCGCTATCCTATTATATGAATTGTTTCGGCTTTCGATAAGGTTCATGCTGTCGTCCTTGATTTCCGAATCAATGGAATATTAGAATAATTCATTTGCTAAATAATTTTTTTTAATTGCACCTGTCTATTTGTCTTGTAATTATTTCATTAATTCTCATTTGATAAATTTTGTAGTACTCACTGTAATGTCAAAAATGACTCAGCGTTAACCCAAAACATAAACGAAATTGTATCTGCATGATGCAGGCGGAACGAGTGAAATTTGTGTATCGTAAAGATTCCTGCAGCGCTGTAAAGTTTGTCGCAGTTCTTTTACTGCAGAGACAGTTGCGGACTTAAGATGTGGCCGTTCTTTGCTTGAAATATGCATCTTACCAACTTTTTAGCGTTTCTCATCACACTTTGGATATAACTTGGGAAAGAATGATTCAGGAAATAGAACTGAATTATAAAATATTCGTTTTTCTAATTTATTATATAACGAGCAGTGTTCTTAGCTTGAAGTGTAGTTAGTATTACAAGATCCTTAATTCTATTTAATCACGAAAAGAGAAGAGTGGTAATAACCGATTATTGAGGAATAAGATGTAATGCATAAACTCTGTAAAATTCTCCAGAAATATATAATTCAGATTTGAGTATCACGCAGTGTAGGGGTTAGTAATAAGTGATTACTAAACATTACCTGAATTTGACGAAGAAAAAAGAATTTTTTGAACTTACAATCTAACGTAATAATAATAGTCAAAGAAGCGGAAAATAATATTAATGATAAGTATGGCAGAAACTCTATTCTTTTTACAGACCTAGTATTGTATATTTCAGAGTGCAAAAATAACCATAATGAGCTTGAACGTCCCACTATAACATTTGTAACCCAGAAATGTTCCATAAGTGAATGCTGCAATGATTAATGTAGGCTGGGCTCTTCGTAGTCGGACATAAATTAATCTATTGACGTCTAATGGTCAGTTAGAACTTGAAACCCCAAATTTCTAGAAACGGCATTAGTTATACTAGAAATACTAGAATACATGTTTCCTCATTTGACTATCATATAATACAAGTATAACACTAGTAGACAATATATAACAGTGACTTGGGCTCTATTTTATCTACCGATTAGGGTCTAAAATTTGACACCGTCACAGAGTGACTTAAATCCTGATATCTAGAGTCTGAAGAGATCAAGAAAGATCGAAACGGTAGTGTTACTTGGCAATATTATCTATTTCTCGCCATGGTGTTGGTATCCTTGCATGCACCAGCATTACCATTGTAATGAGACAGGGGCCAACCAATGCTTGATAACCAACCTGGCTTGTCAGTGACGGGTTCTTCAGATGTACTTGAATTCCAGATTCCAGGAATCAAGTCTGTGACGGTGTCAGATTTCAGTCGCTGTAGCAGATGGAATGTGAAAATTGATTTTAAATGAAAAATTCACATTCTTTAACCTTTCCCACCAGTTGTTTTATGTGTAGAAATAAATAAACTTAAAATATATGAATAACGATAGTTGTAACAAAAGTTATGGATTTATTGACTCAATATAATTTGTAGCAAAGAGATAAGGTTTATTAAAATTAAAGTAATAAACATATAAAATGTAATCGGATTAAATAGAATTAGAACGGGGATATTATATAATACACTGGCATACCAAATGGTTTTACTATCTATGTTCCTATACAACAGAACTCAATGACGCAAATCTACAAACATTATTATAGGCCATTTCATAATAAAATGTTAAAATTCACATAATAATGTCGTTACTATTTCAGAGATAATAAGCATGGCACATACTGCATTCTTTCTACAGCCTAGTTGTATAAATAATACATAATATGTAGATATTAATATATAATAGTATTATATATTATATTTAATATATAATATACACCCTTTATTACTTTGGTTATACGTAATTATACTAATTTACATCGTATTATATTTGGAAGTAATCAAATTGAAGCACGCTTAGAAATTAAATGTTATCTGTAGCAGCAGGTGTTTGCTCTCAGGTCTGGTGTTTGCTCACCTCGTGAGCTTCGTCTACAAACATGTTCAACTGTTGTTATTTCCATACCTTGCCTTGCTGTACCGTCAAACATTGTGATGAATGTAATTTCATGAGTTTTTATATCCTTTGTTTACTTTTCTACATAATTATGTCTTTACTGTCACAGGTCCACTGAGTAGATTTTATAAAATTAAATAAGATATGAGAAGAGATTTAACATATTCAAATTGCACTTTCTAAATGGTGTAGACGGCACATTATGAATTAGATCGTATGATAAAAGGCTTTATGTCGTACAGGTGACTTTAAGGTTTTTATTACTGATAGTGGACAATTTATTGCACTAAATAGCGTAACTTATAAGCAATAATTACCAAATTTACAAAGTATCTCTTAGTCATAGTCGCGAAATGTACAATTTGTGTGTAGTTGTGGGCCATAGTCAACAGTTCACAAGGTGTATGTAGCTCAAAACAGTGGTGAATTTGTATTATTTATCACAGGATTCTGCTTATTTGACTAATAATTAAAGTTATAGAAGAAATATGTTCTACTCTTAAACCTTCAACAATATTACGTCTCACAATATAAATTTTAGTTCCTTTATCACTGAGATTAGACTTTGGAATTAGGTAGATGAGTTTCTTTATTATTTATAACGCAGGTAACATTTTTAATCGGCTTCCAAAAATCTATTGTACTGATACATTTCACGGTGTAATTGGAATTCATATACGTTAATATAAAAATATTACCAATCAGTAGTACCAACCTTTACGTGATAGCAAAATGGTTAAAAGTTAAAGTAAAAAAGGTAATAGAATAGTATTTTAGACGTATAATTTCCAAACAAATTCTGCATAAGAACACAACACCAGTGACTCGGGTGTACAAGTACAATCTAGGGGTACTTTATGTGCCCCATGAAGCGTGTAAATAAACGCTTCACAATCTCATTTCTTTGATTCTGTACGAGTTTTGAGATTGATTTCATTTGTACGAGAAGTGCATTAGTTAAAAGTTTTATATTTAGGCTGATCGTTACTGGTTAAATAACCCTTTGGCGTTACACGATTCTCCCTTCGCAATGATACATAAAACATTATATATTGAGTTAAAACTATTAAAATAAGGTGCTATGGAAATCTAAGAAATTCGTGGTCATTTTATGGCACGTTGTATTAAATTATTATGTTTACCAGTTGCAATAATTAATTACATTAATTGGTGGCCTATGTGTATATTTACTAGGGTATAAGATGCGTACAAACACTTTACGTCGAATATGACGTCACAAAATTCGCGCCACATTTGCACAGCTGTAAAATCTTATATTGGCTTATAAATCTGCTGGTTATAAATTCTTTATTTTTGTCTCAGTATATAACCTTTTATCGACCTCAAATTGGCTGCTATAAACTTTCAAAATTGTGCTGTAACATTTCTGCTATACGAGTATCTTGAACATTAAGTTTCTAATGTTTACTATGTGACTTTCCCATCGAACAAGTAAGAAAAATCGATAGATATAACTAATAAAATCTTAAAAGCCTTTATATCTTCCATTTAGCATTGGAAACATTGAAAAAGACCTCTAAATAATAACTTCCTAACATTTACCAACAGATGGTCTACATTATTTTTAGTGTTTCACCAAATACCTACGGAATACCTAACTCGAATATTTTGTATTTAATATAAAACTAATATTTGCAGGGATTAAGTGTATATATATATATATATATATATATATATATATATATATATATATATATATATATATGTGTGTGTGTGTGTGTGTGTGTGTGTGTGTATATTGATTATTTATATACAGTTAATAGCTAACAAATTTTTTATATTTTTTTAAATTCATACTTGACCAAGAATGTATGACTTCCTAGTATTATAATAATTCATTAGTATTCAAACTACATAACTTAGATTCAATCATACTGATCTAATAATAGTGATAGAATAAGAACCTCATCTTTTATTCGTTTTGGTTATTTTTTAAATGTGTTCTGAGCAATAATAACTACGCGGAAATATTGTACTTTTTAATTTTTTTTTAATCGTCTTATTCTTAAATTTAATTTTTGGCTGGTTGTTGTGAGTGATTAAATTTATTTTGAATACAATTTGTTGCATATTATATTGAAACTATACAATAAAATATGCAGTCAATGCAACATTGACACAAGTTTATTTTATACTGTGACAAAAGCAAATAATTTATAAACAGATTTGTGCAAATTACAGAGTCCACTACCACATAAATAAAATCTGTTTGTTAATCTTATTCCAAAGAATAAATAACATATAAAAATCTATTCGTATACTTGTGTAAAATTTTCTGAAATAATAGAAAATTATAGATTAAGTAACTTGTATTAATTTAAAACAAAGATAGTTCTATATTGTCTTAAGCGTGGAAAGATTCGTAATTAAAAACTTTGAAGTTCATTAAGTATGCACAACTAATTATGAATCAATAAAGTACATTATATAATCTACTCGCCGAGTGGCAAATAAATTGAATTTAGGCGTGGATATTTCATTTATTGTAGTATAAATTTTTTATTTTTAGAGTATTTATAGACCTTTATAAGCAGTTCTAACATGAAGAAAATCTTTTTTCTTGTGATATTAAGGTTAGGGGGCTTTTAAGCAGGTTAATTGTAAAATAAATTATCAGTGTCATAAAAACTCAGTTGTTTTATAGAATTTTATCTGGTGATAAAATAATATAAAGGTTGCTTCAAAAATATCTCAATATACCTAGTCATATCTAAATACTTTGACAGCCACCAATAAAAGTGGAGTGTGTTGGATAAAACATGATAAAAGTGGTAAAATTACTGCACGTAAACTATACAAGTTTCGCTATAACAACAATGTTGGTGATGTAGCTTTGGCACTAAAATTCGATGGCGAGTGGATACATATCAATGATATACAAGTCTACATAAAGTACACCTAGACTTTACTCATACACTCCATTCATTGTTATTGTAGTCTTGGCTGTAACATGTATCACTAAAATATGGCGGCGAGAGGATAAATTTCACTGGAATACGAGTGCATATTAAGTACCCCCAGATTGTACTTCTTCATCCGATTCATTGCTGGTGTGTTCTTATGCAGAATTTGTTTGGAAATTATACGTCGAAAATACTATTCTATAACCTTTTTTACTTTAACTTTTAACCATTTTGCTATTATGTCAAGGTTGGTACTACTGATTGGTAATATTTTTATATTAACGTATATGAGTTCCAATTGCACCGTGAAATGTATCAGTAATCTGTGTGGCATTTAAAGTGTTCAGTGAAATTCAGTACCTGTACTATGGTAAGAAATGCTATTATAATGCCGTCGGGCTACTATTGTGCCCTAGGAACATTGAATACGTATGGGTATACTTGTATACTTCTCGTGTAGCATGCAATATAAACACGGGTAATTAATATATATATATATATATATATATATATATATATATATATATATATATATATCTTTATATATATATTTCTTGTGTGCGTGTGTATGTTAATGAACTCCTCCTAAACGGGTAGACCGATTTTAATGAAACTTTTTGTGTGTCTTCAGGTGGATCCGAGAATGGTTTAGATTCACAATTCGGTCCAATTTAAATAGTTTATTTAATTAATTTTTTAATATTAAGTTGTTGTTGATGTTGGAGTGTTTTACATTGGATCCGCCAGACTGCGCTACGAACGACATGTATTACAAAGTGAACTGATACTTAACAGCTGTGAATATTTTCAGGTGAAGTTCATCAAAAGAGGCAGAAATATTTGTTCACATTTTAAAATTTAGAAAGTTCATATTTTAAATTTCTAAAGTGCTTGATCAGTAGTGTAATGCAGATTGCAAAGATGAAGTTTCACCAATTGTTCTACGTAAAAACATTATAATATTACAACACAGCCATAATGTTTTTCTATTTTAATTCCAAGTTTTCCTGACAGTTTGTGCTGCTATCAAATTTGTGTGTTGTTTTGTAACATTCGTAATTATTGTGTGAGTGCTAATTGTTATAATACATTAATAGACATTGAAGATGTTTGAAGTGCATAAAAAACTATAGTTATTTATTAAAGTTATTGAACTCATTTTGCAAATTTATTGAAGTGAGTATATTGGTCGCATAACTCAAATAATCTAAGTAGCATACAAATCAAAAGGTTGTGTTTCTATGTGTGAATATTGTTAACAGTTTAGATAATCAAGTTTTAAACTAATTGGATTTAAAATAATTTGTTGTAATTTACATTTTTTAATCTGCAGTAAGAATTGGTCACATAAGTTCAAATTAAGTAGCATACAAATCACATGTGTGAATAACTACTTATTGTTAATAGTGTAGGAATTGGTTTTAAATTAAATTCTGTTGGCCAATTCCGATACTATACTGTAGTTTTAAATTACTAATTTTATAACAAGTATATTTTTTTAATTTACAACTTAATTTATCGTAATGCTATTGAATGTACAATATTTTTTGTTAATCCTTCAGGAGTGTATATAAACAAATTAGATGGTTTTCCGATAGGGCTGAAGTATAATAAGTGGCCTCCATCACAATCGAATTATTGATATTTCTGAATAGCCTATCCAAACTACTATCCGAATTGGATTATAGTTATTTATGGGCTGAAGTATAATAAGCAGCCACCATCACAATCGAATTATGATATTTCTGAATAGCCTATCCAAACTACTGAATGTCATTATAGTTATTTATTCGGTCAAATTAAATTAAATTTTTAATTATAAATTGTTGTTGCTGTTGGAGTGGTATAATATTGGATCCGACAGACTGCGCTACGACACGTAATACAAAGTGAACTAATACTTAACAGCTGTGAATATTTCCAGCTAAAGTTCACCAAAGAGGCAAAAACATTTGTTTACATTTATATTACGTTATTATAAAGTGCTTGATTAGTAGTCTAATGCAGATTGCAAAGTTAAATTTTCACCAATTGTTCTATGTAAACATTATAATATTACAACACAGCCATACGTTTAATCAATTATAGTCTTGAAAGCATAGAGTAAGCATAAACATATAAAAATAACACCACTTCTTATTTCAATATATACTGTAGTCACTTTGGAGGATAGAGATTATCCAGATATAAAATCGGAAGTTTTAGCTTTTAACTGAAATTCTTAGTAAATATTAAGTGTTGATCTTGGAAGAATGCGCTACGATCGCAGTTTCAAATGTTTCTCTATTTTAATTCCAGGTTTTCCCGACATTTTGTGCTGCTATCAATGTGTGTGTGTTGTTTTGTAGTTTCAAAAGTAAATACGGCAAATAACATTAAAATATAATAGAATCGTTATAAAAAGTGTACTACGTGGCCGCGTTATAAGTTTATAAAGGCCAGCCAACAGGCAAAAAGAAGAAAATAAAAAATAAAACATCGTGTAATTATTGTGTGAGTGCTAAAATTGTAATAGTACATTAATAGAGATTATTGGTCGCATTACCTCAAATAACCTAAGTAGCATACAAATCAAAAGGTTGTGTTTCTATGTGTGAATAACTATTGTTAACATTTTAGATAATCAAGATTTAAACTAATGGATTTAAAATAATTTGTTGTAATTTACATTTTTAATCTGCAGTCAAAGTTGGTCAGATAAGTTCAAATTAAGTAGCATACAAATCACATGTGTAAATAACTATTGTTAATAGTGTAGGAATTGGATTTAAATTAAATTCTGTTGGCCAGTTCTGATACTATACTGTAATTTTAAATAACTATAATGAAATTCGGTAGTTTAGATAGGCTAATCAGGAATATCAATAGAGAGGTTATCCAGATATAAAATTGGAAGTTTTAGTAAAATACACTTTTAACTGAAATTCGTAAATATTAAGTGTGCAGCGATTGATCAGTTAATTTTTTGTTTGTAAATAAATTGTTTTTTATCTTGGTATGTTTTAAATTGGATCCAGCAGAATGCGCTACGATCGCAGTTTCAAATGTTTTTCTATTTTAATTCAAGGTTTTCCCGACAGTTTGTGCTGCTATCAAATTTGTGTGTTGTTTTGTATCATCGTGTAATTATTGTATGAGTGCTAATTGTAATATTAAATTAATAGAGAATCACATGTGTCAATAACTATTGTTAATAATGTAGGAATTGGTTTAAAATTAAATTCTGTTGGCCAGTTCTGATACTATACTGTAATTTTAAATAACTATAATGAAATTCAGTAGTTTAGATAGACTAATCAGAAATATCAATAAGTTGATTGTGATGGTGGCCGCTTATTATAATTCAGCCTTTAAATAACTATAATCTAATTCGGATCGTCATTTTAGTAGTTTAGATAGGCTATTCAGATATATCAATAATTTGATTGTGATGGTGGCCACTTATTGTACTTCAGACCTATAGGGAATACTTATTTAGTATTTTAGATACTGTAGTCTACGTTGTTATACATTTTTATCTAGAAGTTACTTAATTAAAATTACATATTCAATAAGTTACTCATACTCATTGTGTACTATTATACAGAATTTTATTTTTACAGAAAAATGCCACGTCTTCGTGGAAGAGGGCGAATAGTTTTCAATCATGTGATTTATATGCTACTTAATTTGAACTTATGTGACCAAACTGTTAACAATAGTTATTCACACATAGAAACACAACCTTTTGATTTGTATGCTACTGAGGTTATGCGACCAATATACTCACTTCGTTCAATAAATTTTCAAAATTAGTTCAATAACTTCAATAAATAACTATAGTTTTTTATGTACTTTAAACATCTTCAATCTCTATTAATGTGATATTACAATTAGCACTCACACAATAATTACACGATGTTACAAAACAACACACATATTTGATAACAGCACAAACTGTGAGGAAAACCTGGAATTAAAATAGAAAACATTTGAAACTGTGATCGTAGCGCATTCTGCTGGATACAATGTAAAACATTCCAAGATGGTCCACCCATTTAGGAGGAGTTCAGCTCCATACACACGCACACAAGAAATATAAATATAAAGATAATGATATTCGGTAGTTTAGATAGGCTAATTAGAAATATAAATAATTTGATTGCGATGTTGGCCGCTTATTGTAATTCAGCCTTTAAATAACTATAATCTAATTCAGTTCGTCATTTTAGTAGTTTAGATAAGCTATTCAGAAATATCTATAATTCGACTGTGATGGTGGCCACTTATTATACTTCAGCCCTATACGGAATACTTATTTAGTATTTTAGATAAATTAAATTCTGTTGGCCAGTCCTTATACTATACTGTAATTTTAAATAACTGTAATGAAATTCGGTAGTTTAGTTAGACTATTCAGAAACATAAATAATTCGATTGTGATAGTGGCTGCTTATTATACTTCAGCCTTTACATAACTATAATCTAATTCGGATAGTAGTTATATAGGCTACTCAGAAATATCAATAATTCGATTGTGATGTAGGTCACTTATTATACTTCAGCCCTATCGGAAAATCATCTAATTTGTTTGTGTATACTCCTGAAGGATTAACAAAAAATATTGTACATTCAATGGCATTACGATAAATTAAGTTGTAAATTGAAAAAATATACCTGTTATAAAATAGTTTGTTTCAACTTTTTTACCTTCAGATTAAGTAAGTTTTAATTTAAAACATCCTCTACATTTCACATCACTCATGTTATACTCACATACTATCGGTTGGTCGAAGTGTGATTAAATGTACATGTGATGAAGTTAGATATTGTAATAACTTTTTAATATACATTTTTATAAAAACAGCCCAGATTGTTACAGATTAATCAAAGCTTAAAATTTTCGAATTAAAGACGTGTGTACAGGACAACGTCTGTCTGGTCTGCTAGTATATATATATATATATATATATATATATATATATATATATATATATATATATATATATGTGTGTGTGTGTGTGTGTGTGTGTGTGTGTGTGTGTTGTAAAAGTCGAAGTTGTACGTTGGTAAATGAAAGGTTTAGTCAAAATACAGTTAGAGGCAGTCAGACTTACCAATGATTAAATGCCTTAACTTAACAAAGTGCCCTACAACTATAGAAAAGCAAAAGAAATCTTTTGGTAAAGGATAAGGCAAATTAATATTTATACCCAAAAATACTATATTTTAAAGGTTTAGGGAAAATCTTATAATCTTTACTAAGCAACCAAACTAACGTCTCCATTATTTTTCTTAAAGTTAACAACGCAGGATAAAAATTATCTTATTTAATTTAGTTTAAGACACCAGTTAAATCAAAAGATTTATTATGGCAAATGTTTTGCTGTTTCTATTCAACAAACCAATCCAAAATAATAATTTAGTTTAAGATAACTATGGAATATGTACAAAATCTTATCATTTATTCAAATTATCTATTGCCAATTCACAACAAACTCAAAAAAGTAATACATTACAAAATAACTTTTATTGCATTACTGTTGTTTCTTACTTTGTAAAGGTTTTGTCGTATACAACCTATTTTCCTGGAGTACGGGATGGCACGAATAAATCTCTAAGACACAAAATCCATATTGTAAACTAATGTCCAAAACTTCTCTTTGCATTTTTATATGTATTTCATAAAAGTAGCATGCATATAATATAGGATTAGTAGTTTTTAGTAATGTTCTATACACAGTTTAATACGGGTGCATGGATAAGCAAAGTATACTTACTGAATGACGTGTTATTGTTTAGACGAAACATGGAAGTATGACTTTACCCAATTTGAATTACAAATTGCAAAACCTAAAGCTAACTGTTTTCCTACACTCAGTTTGCTTCTTAATGTTCTGCAAATATTATTTTACTTCTTTAATTTTACCTTTAATTTAATTCAATTCTGAATTCTAATAATGAACAAGTTACAAGAAAATGTACGTTTATGTATTTCCAGAAATATCACTTAGCTACTTTTGGATAGATCGTGGTGAAGATGGAGATTACACAGCGTAGTTTAGGCGTGTAGCGTACACGTTGCGTAGACAAGGAGTGATGCATGTTTGCGGTAAACAGAAGGAACAGCGTCGTCCCAACTGTCTCCCAACGAACCCAGTGACACATGTTTGGTGCGTTAATTGTGGTCGCACTGTTATTGTTATAAGATTGCATTTCTTTGGTACTGTGAAAATAAATTCTTTAAGAGTTAATAAGTAAAACGTAGTTAGTAAAACAAATACCTGTGTAAATAATAATTATTGGTGGTTATTATACCACAGTGATAGATGTAACATTGCTTATGAACATGCCGCATTAATTTAGTTTTCGTTTTCTTTTTGAAGTAAGGAAGGAAGTAAGGAAGGATGCAACTTGTAGCGCTATTTTTCAGCATATTGGAAAATTACAAAGTCATGGGTTTCCAAAAAATAACATCGTGCCCCAAGAACTGTGAGTTAGAATGAAGTGCATTGTACATGTACGCGTGAAAGATAATTTACAACGAGTTTATTTAATATTTATTTTTAATGTCTATTTAATATTTATTTTTAATGTTTATTTAATATTTATTTTTAATGTTTATTTAATATTTATTTTTAATGTTTATTTAATATTTATTTTTAATGTTTATTTATTTATATTTAAAAGTGTGTTAAAACTGTTACGTTGTGATTCGAGCGACAAAAATGACGTCACGTAATCTTAAGAAATTTATGTTTTTATATTTTTGTATATGTTTTTGTGATGATATTTAATATGTTCAATGAGCACGATACGTAAATAGCTAATTATTGTGCTTATTCTCTTTTTCGCACTTGAACAGTATTTCTGAATGGAAAATATTTAAAGTAGCTTTTCTACGAATAAATAATATAGGTGATTGATTAACATCACCTTTAATATTTAGCTCTATTATTGAAATTTGTGAGATTTTAGGATGTACAAAATTATATTTAATGGATATATTTTATTATTGTAAGTGTAAATGTTGCGTATACGAGATATATGGGGGTAGAATATTTGGTTAATCTTATGATATATCAATAATCATTCAAGTACTGATAATGTCAGAATCAAAGTTTTGACAAACTTCTACTTCAAGAAACACTGTAGAGTCGTTCCGTTTGGTGTAAAAATCGACACAGTCTACGAGTCGTAAAGTTAACTACAGCACTTTACCACCTGATTTTATCTGGAGACGTAAATATTTTATGTTGAAACTGAAAGACTGTAACTCATAAGATTTACCTTTCAAGTATAGATTGTGCTAACAACGAATGAGTATTTAGAAGCACCCTAATGGGATCAATCAATCAAACCGTCTTTATTGTTTATGAACAACAGTGTTGTGTGCAACATAGTCAATATAGTCTAGGTCTAAATTGGAAACAATGAAATAAATTAGAGCTTGTACCAAATAATGACAACATCCGATTACAAAACTTCAATCCAAAGAATTCTGTTATAATAACATTGTGTCTGATGTGCGAGGCTTTTGGCTAAATTCTTTGGCCTAATGAACTTTATATATTTGGACCTAGATAAATAATCATTAAAATACTCGTAAATAGGAGTGGAACACATGTAATACGTACTAGATTCAACACAATATTACAATTTGCATTAAGTAGAACATAGTATTAAAATGATGTATTTGCACCGGTTAATAATTATTAATAAAACGTAATGAATTATGTATTTATTAAAATTTAAAATAATTAAATAAATAAATTTTAAACTGCAGAATATGCCACACTAAATACAATTAAAAATAAACAATCTTAAAAAATGCCCTACTTTCCTCACATTCAAAGTATTACTTATAAAATAGGTGGTATACTAAAAGAAAATATAAAATTATATGAAAATTTCTAATCGGATCATATATTTAAGACATGTTTGAAACCAGTAATAAATATGATTCCATAGTGTACACCCGATGTCTAAGAGATTTCATTAACCTGAATTCTAGTCTAGGAAAAAACGTTTTAGTTTCTACACGAGTTTTTGAAGACCGTAAGTGTGCCAAACGACATGCAAAAATAGGCCTTAGCTGTACACGGTAAAAAAATCAAACGTGTAAAAAATTTCCAATGAGTTTAATTGTGATAGCTACCTTTAAAGCTACGGAAATTGGAAAAAAAACTTATTTAAGAGTCATCACGTTGGCCACGTAAGCCCATAAGTGAAGAAAAGTATGTTCCACAAGGAGAAAATTTAGTCGTAAAGTAATAAACCCCCTTATTGATTATATCAATTATGAGGAATCTGAATTGACTAAATGTGTTAATATGCTCTTAAGGATGGCTTAGTACTTATTATTATGATACATAATAGTAGCTTGCCATGAATTAAACAAAGATATTTTGTACATTTAATGAGGGAATAATTCAAGCAATTTTACTGACAATTGTACATTAGGAATTAGGATTTTTGGATTGGTTACAGAGAGACGATGTATAAAGTCGTCATCTTAATATAGTAGCTCTTATGTCGATTATGCAGCCTAGGAGAATTTGTGGAATGTTATATAAGTATTTATCGCGAAAAGGGTAATAAACGTAAATAAACAATTTTCCATCTGCTTACTGTTTTTTAAAATAACGCTAACATCAAGTTATTTTTACAAAGTTAGGGAAAGTAAATAGCTTAATAAGGAGAGTTATGTGAGGGAAGCCTTTAATTTGTGTTCAGCGTAAAGGAAATCGTCGCGTACTTAAAATAGTTTTGTTTCTTTCCTTAATTATATGATTAAATACTTGTACATCCATTTCTTCTGACTTTACTAGTTTATTTTTAAAAAACGTCTTTTAAAAACTTGTTTTTCAAATGCTATCTTTAAATATGTTTTTAATACCATCAGGAGATTTAAACAATTCTTTGGCCTCAAATCCTTTCTCCTTGAAAAAAATTGAAAAAAAAAAACCCTTCCTTGCTTGTGAAAAATTATATAAAACCTGTTTTATCTTTGTTTTTTGCTACTGAAGTCAATATATCATATTTAAAATAAATAATTTCTCATGAAAAACAGTTTTACCTACCTATGTTTAAAAGATTTATTAGTTAAATATAAAAACACGGAAACCAGAGTGATAAATATACACAAATACAACATAGTCGTATATTTACACTAAGCTGTGTTTGGATTATTCCAAATTAATTCAGATGTAAGGAGAGGGCGGAGTTATGTAGAGAACTACTCTCCACCAAACACGGAGTCGTGTTTGGTAATGGTCTCGTGTTTGCTCTCCGTGTTTGCTGTAGACTGTAGAGCGCTTCGCACCCCTGACCCACAAACGCAGCCTTAATGTACGCTTTTAATCACATTCGTATAAACAGTAACTTACCGAATTTTAATAAATATTTTATAAAACTAATTTTTAAATATTTTTCTTGAAAAAATCTTTAAAATAATGCTTTATACTATTTAGTTTTACATTTTTTCAGTAGTTTCGTGGAGATTGAACAGATGGGAGGTCTGGGATAGTTTTTTTTTGTTACTGAAATAATTGGCAGAACGTCAGTGAAGCCTATTATTTGTGGCTCTAGGAATTCAATTAACTTTTATCTATTTGTTCGCACGATATCTCGAAAACGTCCTGACCAACATACTTTAAAATTTGCATGAAGCTTCATTGCTATACAGGCATCACCGGATTCGATTATGGTATGTGTGACTCCACCGGATTTGGCTGAGCGTAAGCAAATATACTTATGTTCGTCGTATGGATAACCATGATGACAACGAGACAATATTTTTTAAGCTGAGTACTGTAATATGAGATTTTAACATGTGGCATATTGTTAAATGTTGATTTTTCATACAGTGAAGAGGAAAAATAAAAGTCTAGTCTCAATGAGTCTAGTGTCAATATTAAAAGTTCGTGACAAGCAGAGACTTCAACGCAGTCTTTTGTTGAAGTACACTCTCACTCCTCACCTGAAATTTTAATGTTATAAAACTGCTATGAAACTTAATAATCAAATATCTGGATGTATAATGTGGCATATATCAATGTAAGAGAGATTAATTCTTTAAACTTTACATGGAACGACGTTTCAACAAAGAGAAGAATGAGTTCTATGATTGTGCATGATCAGCCATGTAATTTGACTGAGAATTATTGAAAAATATTACTCATTTGCGTGACACAATTTCTCTTTTGTCTGCCGGGGTGATGTGAAATTTCTAAACTGTATCACTGTTTCAACTAGTAAGACGCAAAGTTAATGCAATACAACAAAATAATGAATCAAGATATTTTTACATGAATGTAAATGTGTCCTTTTAGGGACTTGACAATAGAAATTCTTTCACAGTCAACAAAAGCAAATTATTTTTGTCCCAACTATATCCCTCCGGTATTACGCTTCATTTTATAAACAAGTAGAAACCGACTCAAAATGGCAATCAACAACAGAAATGCGTGCAAGTAAACTTTAATAGGGATATTTAGCTTTACTACCCTCAGAATGGCAACACTGATTGGACGTTAGTCTTTGATTACGCCATCAACACGTAATGTTACACAGAATGTTACGTACGCAGAGCTTAGTCAGCGAGGTAACATTAGCTTTGAAGAGTGTACGCTTTTCCCATAAATTGGTCACAAAACACATTTTATTTTAACCATATCACAGACTATCCATAAAACTGATTTTCCACTTTTAAATACTTTTTCTACAATCAAGCAGTAAAAAAAGTAGTATGGTCTCGAACTCCATAACTATTTTGGCTCTCCTAGTATACAATAATGATAAGTGTGCCTTAATCTGAAGTACTCTCAAAGGTAGAAAAAGCTTAGAAATATACATTCCAACATGCAGACAGTTAGACTAGTGGTTATGTGTAATATTTAAATATAGATAGCATTGTTGGCGACATAATACTCGTATATTACTTGAAGACTTGTAAATTAATAAATATGGGAAATTTAAAATATTTGTTATAAATAATAGGCTTTCTCCGTCCATGTAGTCTAATATTGTTTCAGTTTATTATTTGATAGTTGTAACAAAAAGTGTACATCATATTACACATTTGGTTAAGTTAATTTGTTACGATTGTCAGTAGAAGGGGCTTACGGTGTAACGGGTTCTTCGATACTTAGATTTAACGTTTTATCGTTTTATTAAGACTGATGGTTTGTAAAATCATTTCAAGCACTATGTTATTCATAATATTCTTTCAGAGAATCTTAGAATTAAAAGACACCTTTTAAAACATTACTCTTTTGTCAAAACACAATAAACATACCCTTTAATTGAAAGTTATTATACATTGGTAGAAGCAGCTTTAAAGAGTTTAACAAGTGAATAGTTTTTATATGAAGGACATATTTTAAAATATCTTTGTACGTATACAAGTTAAACAAAATTGGTTTGCATAAATTTTAGAGGAGCCTCTGTGAAAGTAAAAAAAGGTAAAAAGTAAAGGATATTTTATTTCGCTAGGCAAAGGTAGGGCCAAGAAGCCCTATCTAACAAAACCAGGGAACCAACGGCTCAATGGTGGTTACCGAACTACCACCAACGGCCGGGCAGGCGGGCTGCTTGCAAGGGCAAGATCGCTCAGCGGTCACCCATCCAAGCAACAGCCGTGCTCGACGTGCTTGATTCGGGTTGTTTAACGATAACCACTGTATCCGATATACTGCTGCGTCATTGGCAATGTTGTAAGTCGCCCGCAAGAAGTATACACGACGAAAAACATGCATAGTTGGTATAAAATCCAGTACATAATTGAATTTCGGTATAATTTGGGCCATAAAATATAAAAGAGAGGGAAGGTCTATTTTAGATCGATGCACAAAAAAAACACAAATAGATTTTATAAAACCATTGAAACTTGTCTATTGATTGGGCTAAGACTGAAGTTATTAAATCATGTGTAGTGTAGTTAGCTCACTTTTGAAGTAGTTTTTGTATTTATATCCATTTGTGGTCATTTACTAATATAAAGTAATAAGGGAGGCTTAGTTACATTAGCCACTTTAAGTAATCCATTTATTAATTATACGATTTTAATTAGGTTTTCAATTTTGTCTTACTAATTATAATAAAATTGAAAATCATTCACAAGAAATATGCATTCATAAGGTGCTCCTTGTGTAAGTTTATGTGTGCAGCCTTCGTAAATTGCATCTTTTTAAATAATAAAATTAAATTGGATAATGAACTACAACTGCTAGCAATACAAGATTAGAAACGGGAAGAAACATAATTGGCAAATCTACTTTAACATAACATACAAAGTAAGAAAAGCCAAGCATTCACAAAAAGAAGTTGACTCTGATTTACAAGCCAATGACAAACTGGGCTACTTGTAATGCAGCAGACCCACTTTGACAAATTACAGCATCATCACCTGAATACCAACTACTGTCCTGGTTCTCATGGTGATATTTTTATATATTGTGCTTTAAGATCCCATTGTGTTATTAGTGCTAAAATAAAGAAGTAGACTCAAGAATTATATTATAGATACATACAACGTGTTTGTAAAATGACTCGAGGCCCCTGTATGTGAAAGTTATTCCTTTGTAACAAGTTTCCTCTTTATAAGTAAACGATTACTTGCTTGATTAGCTTGTTCACAATCTCACGTTATATTGCATAAGCCCATACATATATATAAATTTTCGAATTATGTTAGTTTTAGATTCTGGGGATCATGATCATGAATAAACTTCTAAATGTCTCCCTGAAATTACATTAAGTGGGCAATTTTATTAGGAAGATTTCTATGAATACTACCTAATATATATCGTAATATTAAGCGAAATTTAACATTTATTGAAATTAAAAGATCACAAACCGGTTTGTGCAAATAAATGTTTGAGTACAATGATTAAAATCATTGCGTCTATCAACGTTTTTTACTCTCTATTACAGACATTACAGTGTATTAGAGCTGGTAGAAGGCTTCAACTTGAATTTTATTGTTGTTGTAAAGATAATACAAGTTCTATAGTAAATTATTTCAACCAAATAAATAATCGTACGTGATATATAACCCATTTCTATCCTTGACAAAAGCCATTTAAGTGACAGTAAAATTGTTTGAGTCTTTCTTAATACATTCACGAGTTTGGTTTGTTGAATCTTGTCTATTATCAGTTCACGGCTCCACCATGACCATGTTTTATTATTATTATTGAGCCACCAAGTCTAACTTATTATAGAAATAATATATGTGAATACAAATGGATTCCCTCCAATACTGGAATACAACATGGACAGTTCACTTTGTAATATCTCGTTTTCTATTCGTCTCATTCTTATAATTTGGCATATAACATACACTCTCTATTTATATTGTATGATATTAAAGTGTATTACAATGTTTTATTCAACCTAATATCGCTAATAAAAATAGGAATACAATTGAATTTTTGAATCGTAAAGGAAAAATCCTTAATTAGACTTCATTGTAAATTACACTGGCAGCTTCCTGCACCCAAAGCAATATATTTATATAAAATAGACAATTAATATATTGAAGCATGTTTTGAGCATTATAAAAACTAAGCGATAGAATTGATATATGAAAACATAATATGCAAATCCTGATAATATTGATAAAGAAATAAGTTTTGATATTTTCCAAAGTAAGTCTTAATTAATAAATATGTTTAGCATTTAGGAATCATTTTGAGTTTTTAAATCGTATATATATATATATATATATATATAAAATATATAATAAAATAAAAAGAATAAATACCAAAAATATTACATAAACTGTAGACAAATTATTGGCCTACAAAAAATAATGGAGACTGTATTTTAATAAGAAGATAACATGACTTGGAAATAAATTACCAAGCGATAAATAAGTGGCAAAATATAAAAAGTTAGATGATAATGTGCAGAGATCGCTATATGAAAAATATATATATATATTTACAATATTTTAAATTAGCATTGATTCCGAAATAAAATTAAATATATGCATTGTCAACTAAAAATGCATTTATAAAGTACGACGTATAGTTGGTTATATTCATTATATACCTTTTATTACATTAAATAAATTGTTCATCATCTAATGTATAGTAGCACTAGTCATAAATGACAATAATAAAGCACTTTAGAATCTATTATTTGTAAAATAGTTACATAATTCAATAATTTTGTATTAATAACATATTCAGGCGAACTATGCCATAATCAAAGTATAAATATAAAATTAAATTTCAAATCCCAATACATAAGTACAGTACTTAGGTGGTTGGTAGACGAATGCAGACATATTGTGACCTGTATTCTGTAGTTTAGTTTTAATGACTAGTGTTGTGTATAGTTTTCTATTAAGTGCGTGTTTTTAGAGTTATTGAAATTGACAAACAACATGGTGGTTGTGATTCCTGACTTTACGTGCCACCACGCTTTGGTATGATTTATTTATTTTAACATAGTTTATTAATTATGTATTAGGTTAGTTATTCATCTGAAGAAGAGATCAGATTGCAGATCTCGAAACGTCGTGTTACTGATTTCTTGTTTCACTGAACGATGCAAATCCTGTTTCATCACAATCCTTCTATCGTCAAAAATAACCTTCAAACAAGTACAGTACATTTTCATTATTTGTATAGCTACAGTAAGTTGAAATTTGTTTCAGTTTTTTTTGAATAATATACAGTTCTCGTACAGAAATATACAGTTATTTTTGAATGTAATATGTAATTAGTAATCAATAGTAGTAACAATATAAATATTTATTAGTGGCTTAAAAGGTTAAGAATGTGTTAAACACAAGTTTGTTTTTAAACGTGTCTTCGCAACATTAAATTGCTCGGTAGATCTCTACAAAAGGAAATAGTAGGATGTGTATCACGTATATATGGTGACATACTAGAGTATAGCTTGTTCAAACATGCATGCAATATGTATACAACACTAGAAGAAGTGTTATCGAAGGAATATTATATGAGGATGTAACTAATAATATAAACTGCCAGCTGATAATTATAAATTAATGTGAATATTCAATATTCATACACTCAGAGTTCTGACTGATGTTCTGGACAGAACAGGATATTCCTGTCCATCACGGATGGAGTGACGTGGGAAGTTGTTGGCACATTATTAAATTCGACATCTTTGACGAGTTGTCAGGTATTATTAAAATAATATTTGCGACTCCTGGGAATGCAGATTTCCAGATAGTCCGTGTACCTTTGATAAGTTTGTTCAGTACGACTTATATGAGGATGTAACTAATAATATAAACTGCCAGCTGATAATTATAAATTACTGTGAATATTCAATATTCATACACTCAAGAGTTCTGACTGATGTTCTGGACAGAACAGGATATTCCTGTCCATCACGGATGGAGTGACGTGGGAAGTTGTTGGCACATTATTAAATTCGACATCTTTGACGAGTTGTCAGGTATTATTAAAATAATATTTGCGACTCCTGGGAATGCAGATTTCCAGATAGTCCGTGTACCTTTGATAAGTTTGTTCAGTACGACTTATTGGTTTTTAATATTTCTACGCCGGGTATTAAGAGAGGCCGTTTAATACTTTTTAGGTTTCAAAAATACTTCGTATATTTCGTTAATCTGTTATTTTCAATAAATTAATGTTTTAAATTTGATAACACGAGGCAAAAACATAAAACGCACAGGTTTTAATAACACGAAGACCCAATCCACATCAATTCGATAAATTTGGCAACCGTCGAATCAATTAACTGTAAGTTACTGATACATGAATCAGTAACATAAAACCGTATAATAAGAAAGTGACATACGTTTTGAAATGTTTTTTAATCTACAAAGAACTTGGCCCGATTGTGTAATACCTTTGTATTTCTTAATCTTTTTTCTTCCCAAATTAAATATATGATTTAAACCATTACAACTCCAAAATTATGTCCTCAATTAAAAAAAAAAAAAACGTAAAAATGCGTTACGTCACTTGTCGTAACAAGATTTTCTAAGGTTGCATGCAAAATGTCAAAGCTATATGTAGCAAGATGTATTGCGGACAGACTGATGGAAAGGCAACCATACAAAAAGGAAGTTTACACTAAAATAACGCATCATGGAACTCCTTGCTATAGAAATAAAGTTTTCATTCACTATTTAATGTCTATCTCGACATATCTTCACATTTAAATACATTTGGGTATTTTTTCATTACATTGAGTTTTATATCAGTGTTTAAATAATAAAAGTCTACACAGCAAGTTAGTATAAAATTATATGTTATATGTTGGAATAGTTAGGCTACATGTGCTAATATGTCACATGTTTGAATCCCTTATGGGTTTGTTTAAAGATTTTTGCCACTTTTCTGCAATTTTCTCGTTTACATCGTGATTACATATGTAAGATAAATTTAAAAATATTCTTTAATCCTCAGTGTTTCTTATATGGAAACAAAGATTTTTTATCGTGCGGATAGACAGACAAAAACGAAATTTTTTGCAGCCCCACATGTAATAGGCTCAGATAATTATAAAAGTTACTTGAGTTTATATGGGAGTAATAGTCCACAAGCTACTACTTCAGTTGAATAGAGCATCTATGACATCCTTCATATGCATTTCATATTTTAAGACTATTTGTTTTAATTGTAAAAATATGGTTTTATAAAATGTAACCACCCAAATTGATTACTATATCTCCTAAAAGAATATCTATTTTATGATTTCATTACAAGAAAGTACATCAAACACTTTTTTAAAGTGAACCACTCTTTGGATTTCTCTGAGTAATTAAGAGATATATGGGTCATTGATAAATAATTTTATCGAAATTCTGTCTAAAAAATAAATAGCAAAATTAATTAGAGTTGATTCCAAAGAGCAGAAGTAAGTAAATTAGCTGTTTTCAAAACATTACAACTCATCATTGCAAAACAGATGTGTCACTTAAATCTGGGTAAGTTTATGGATATCAGGTAGCGGTGCAAGGATAGGTTGATATGCCTAATCTATTGCGGGAGATGACTGTGGGAGTTAGGGCTTCCTAGATGTTGAAGGCAGTTGCTAGCCTAGACATAAGGGCCTAGACCTCTGCATGCTTTGATTGAAGAGGCTAGTACAGAGGAGCTGACCACCCCTTTTTTGAAGAAGACGTGACTGAGATTAAAACCCAAAATCCTTCCACATCTCGAGGAGAGGCGGCCCTTACCCACTCCCTCACCTTACCCTTTCAGAATATCATGTCAATCCGGAAGCAGCGTAAAGGTCCTTTTAACACCTAGGAGCGATTTCTCAGCTTCTTCTCCTAAAAGATTAAATCGTAACAAACATAATTAATTACACTTAATGCTAAAGACCTGAAGTAAGCTAGTAAATAAAAGTAAACTAGCAAGTATGCAAAACATTGCAAGTCATACAATAAGATAAACGTTGATATGGTGCAAAATCCGACATAAGGCTGGGAAGGAAACCATACGTGATATGCTCCTCTGTATGGGCTGTGGACGGCTTGGTGTGGCAATGTATAAAAGGTGGAGGGGTGTTCAGATCTCCATCATTCTTACCCGACTGTCCTCTAAACGTATATTGGTGTTTATACGGCTCCAAGTCCTACAGGTCATGTTATCTTTCATTTGATCATGGAATAACAATACATAAAATAAAAAATTATAGAAATATGGTAATTAAACACATAATATAGTGCAGATCATGTTAAAAATGATAAAATAAAATATTAAATATGGGTTAATATTAATAACAACAATATAGAATGAAATATATATCTGTGTGTGTGTATTATATTATTTTGTATTAAATCAGTTCTTAAATGATTTCAGATATGTATTAGTACTGATTATTTGTAACTGAAACACTCAGAATGTATCCGTAGTATATGCACTAAACCGCTCACAATAGGTTGTAGATAAATATAATCAGTAATAGTTTGTCATTTACTGTGTGAGAAAATGAACTTATGTAATTTTACTCCAAATTTTGTAAATAGATCACACCGTCAAAACTTAGTGAGGCCAGTAATTGTATAAAAAAGAAAACAGTTTAAAGGTATAATAAACGTAACACGTATTCTCCATCGGTAAGTGTGACTAATTGAAACTCACATGTGTATGTGATGTGAAATCAATTAGCTGCACTTTCGATAGTGGTCCATTCCCATTTGTAAGAGATAAAATATCAATTATTTTTTCAGACACACTATTTTACAAGTATTGTATGGGTTGTAGAGTGGCGTGAGTCAAGAAAATTTCCTGTCAACATCAGTAATTTCACAATTTATATTTAATCCCACATCACAACCATGTAGCACTCACTCATCAGCTTGTCGCATTTTAATAAAGTTACTTAATTTGCGTGTTCAACAATTAATCCAAGAAGTCCTTTAAGTGTCCCTATAAACTTTAAAGAAACAGAGAGCGTTATAAAATACATTAACCCTAATGTAGCAGACGCATTCTAAATAAAATCCAGCAATGGTCGGAAAAGTATTTATATCACATAAGGAAACTAAGTATGCGAGTAAAAGGGTTTTTTTGTTGTTTTTTATAATAGGAGGTGTCTGTAAAACATAATGTAATGATAGGATAAGTCATGGGGGTAAATAATGCGTTCAAAAATAATGACATAACATTTTGATGTGCATATTTTAAGCAAGTGCCTAAGGTATTGAAAACCTATTGTAATTTAGCAAATTGCTTTAGTCCACAAATTACAAAACAGTAGTAAAGCCTATCGTCTGAAATGCTGGAATTGCTTTCAATCATTTATACATTTATAGTTCATTATTATTATAACACCAGCTTTATTTCTTAACGAATATTTTTATAAAATTCTAAAACAATGGTTTCTATTAATTCTATAATTAGATTAGTAGGACTCCTAGCTACCGTACGAGTTTCTTAGTGAGTGATTACATTGTGAATGGAATATATTTGTATAATTTTTAGTTTTTATATCTAGAAATTTGGTATAATTAAACTACTTATTCAAAGAGCAGATTTATAGATTATATTAAACATGGTAACCTAAATATAAAGAGCAAAAGTCTTGCAATATAGAACATTGTGAAGTGTACAAAACTATTTGATATCATATCAAGGGTGGTCGAAACAGCGGAGTTGGAGAAATATTTACGCCCTGGTTATTGTGGGTCAGACAGTTTTAGCACCATAATGATACATCTGCTGTGTATGGCATTTTGTGGTTGTAACCTTAGGCTAGTGTTTATCTCGTGCTTTATAATAGTGGTAACTAATAACGGTGTATTTTACATACTGATAGACTGTGGTTCAATAACTATATTTCAACATTCATAGCAAGGAAACTTTATCGGAATATTCGTTTCACATATATATATATATATATATATATATATATATATATAAACATAAATCTAAAAATACTTAAAATTCTATTCATAAATAAAAAAATCGCATCCACTCTCTCGACCTATACTACGTTTACATACATAAAATATACTTTTTTATCTATGCTGCGACATTTCATAACCAACATTTTGTAAAGGAGAAATAAATAAATACATTCTTCTGTATTTATGAATGTATTCTAAGGCTATGAGTTAAAAATAAAAGAAATATTGTAAACCAAAACCCAATCGCAATATCTATTATAACAGTTATGCGAGTGTAAGGTTCTGCAATATATTTAGCGAAAGCTGAGAGCACATAGGGCACAGAACACAAGGGCGGAAATATATTTTAGAAAAGTCGCTCTGAGTTACAAGCCAAGGACAAACTGGGCTGCTTGTAATGCGGCAACCCTTACTTTGACAAATTACAGCATCATCACCTGAATACCAACTACAGACCTTGTTCTCAATGTGAAATTTGTTTGTCTGTCACGAACTTTACCCTTAAGTGTGCAGATTTACTAAAACAGTATATTCACTGAACTACATTATAACAAAAAATTTCAATATTTGTTAAGATATTAGAAAAAAACTTTTAAGACCTGTTTGTTACAATTTCTGAACAAACATAGCTATTTTAGTAAAAAACAATTTGGCTTTAGGGAACAATTGTCAACTGAAGTGCGCTTTTGACTTTTTTTAGAGGCAACATATAACACAATTAATTGTGGGAATACATGTGCAGCTTTATTTCTCGACATAAGAAAAACTTTCGACACCGTAGATTTTGACATATTCTTAAGAAAACTGTCCATGGCCGGTATTAGAGGCCTTCCTCTTAGATGGTTTTCAAGTTATATTACAGATAGAGAACAATGTGTAAGAATCAGAAATGTTACTACTAACTTCGGTAAAATTAAATACGGTGTGCCTCAGGACTCAGTACTAGGCCCTATTTTCTTTTTAATTTACATTAAAGATTTATGCAACGGTAATTTTAATGAACAGCTTGTTGCTTTTGCTGACCATGCAGCCTTCTTATACAGTAATAAGGATATACATGTGGTTTATAATGAGTTACTTAGCGACTTGGAAGCGTTGAGGCTTTGGTTTGATAGTAACTTTATGATCCTGAGTAAAAAAAAACAAAGTATATGGTTTTTAGTCTATGGGAGGAGATTTTGTTTAATACACCTGTTACTTATCATGAGTTAAATTGTAATCGTATACAGCTGAATGATTGCGGATGCCTAAAAATCGATAAAGTCAATAACATGAAGTACTTGGGTTTAGTGGTCGGTAAAAACTTTTCTTGGAGAAATAATATTCAAAAACTAAAAAAAATCTTTTTATTAGCTTAAGAAAGTTCTATTTATTGCGGAATTACTGTCCTAGAAACGTTTTTTTTAATTCTTTACCATGCACTAGTAGGATCAAAATTGGGCTATGGTGTACCATGCTGGTGGGGAGCATACCCCACAACACTTTATCCGGTTGACAGAAACACTTTGTACGCCTAATTTCACGGAAGAGTAAACTAGATCATTCTTGGCCTATTTATAATGAATTAAGGATTTTTCCGTTGCGCACCCTCTACGAATTAAAGTTCTTAAGTTGTTTTACATGAGAAGCACATCCCACAACACTGCACGAAATGTCAATTATAAATTACGGAGATATAACTTGATGCCAGTTCCAAAATCAAATCTCACTATTTATCAAAATTTTTTCAGTTGTACGGCACCAAGATTTTTTAACATAATTAGCAGAATTATTGGAGAATATTACAGTATAAATTTTTTTTTTCAATCTTAATACTAGGCTTTTTACACAAGAAAACATAGATGAATATCTCAAAATGATTAAGTAAATCTACGTTTTATAATATATTTTCTATTTTGTGTAGGATTTACTGTTGTGTATGTTATAGGACTTGGTTTGTTATGTATGCGTGTATGCGTAATTATGTAGAGGCACAAGAATATTTGACATTACGCCTTATTTATTTTATCTCTGTTTAAGTAAATAGGGCACTTAATTTCGTTAAATATAAATAAATGTTTTTATTATAAGGTTTCTATGGTTTGGTTTTGACTTATTATTGTGTATGTATTGCGTTTATATTTAACCTTTTTAATGTCATAGTTAGGAGCTAAACATAAAAATTCATCACATGTGTATTTGAAATTTTGAGTAATTTTTAAGCGGCACATAAGTTTGTGGAATTGAATTGAACTGAATTTTAAATACTTAAAAATTTCCTTAAACAATGCTTAAACGTTTCTTGGAACCACATATTTAGGCACCCATGAAGGTCACTTAAATAATCGCCCCAAAGTAGGAGAAGCACTTCCTGCCAGCTTCCAGTCTTACATTCAGAGAAAGTGGAGTGGACGGTAATTACGGGTTCTGTCTTGTGTGCTTCATCCTGAAACTTTAGCTTCTCACATAAGTATTGTGGTTCCCAGTGAATCATTATTTTTTTAGTTATACAGCTAGTCAGATTTATGCAAAGTTTATCCATTAAAAACATTTCGATGCTAGAACCAATGACTGTACTAGCTGTAATTTTGTAGACTCTGGTAACATATTTCTGAATCTGTACAGATCCCTCAGTCTTCCATAGCACGCTGTATACCGTAAGTAACATGGTCAGAGAAGGTTACATTCTTATCTTATATGATTCCATCTGTCTTTACTTACGTAAATACGGAAAAACTCTCGTCACCAAACTTAACCTCAATTTTAGTCACCGCAATGGCCTGCATTAGGTTTTGAGGAGCTAGATGAACGATAGTGCACTTGCCTATGTTAAGCTTCAGTCCTTCATCGGCTATCGATTTAAAAATATTGCTAAGGTCAGCGTTGATTTTTAATATGGTATTCACTGCTAGGTTTGGCTCATAAGACAAGTGCACCTAGCATAATCATCGGCATACATATAAAGTTTGCAATGCTGCACACATCTAAGGGAGTAATAGTTGTCCAAATTAAACAAAATATGTTCAAGGCAGTTACCCTGAGGCACCCCACGACTCTTAAATAGGGCTTCAGATGTCTCAATTCCTTTTGTGACCTGGTGTTGGTCTTCCAGATACGATTTCATCCAATCGACTCTATTTTCACTAAATCTATAATGGTACTTTATTGCCTAAAACATATTATCGCTAATATAATCGAAGGCCTGAGAATAATCTAGCATCACTAAGTTCCAGTTATTATATAATTGTATTATCGTAAACAGGTATATCAGCACAAGAAATTGTCCAATAGCTCATTTTATTTCTCAAAGAATGATATCATGTTTTTGAAATTAACGATTCCTCAAGAATTTCAAACTCTTTTAGACATGATGAATTAAGGTTGTGATTTGCACCAAATGTTGTGATTTGTTACTGCGTGAATTATCAAAATAAAAACCTTATAGAGAGTAAATCAAAACTACGACTAGAAAATTTAAGATATTGTTTCATTTACCAATAGAATCAAAACTAAGGGTAACCAATTTTCCATCTCTTTTCGTTTAGCGTATGTCTGCCTATATCGGTTTTTTAATTCAAAAAATATATTTTTAGACTAACCAACTAGCATTTGCCAAAATTTAAGAAACTGTGTATCTGGATAAGATCTGTAATCAAATAGAGCTTAATAGAAATCCATTTTCAAAATGATGGCCATTTAAATTACTTAAACTATCTTAAAACTATTTATAAAGTAAAGAAAGTAAGTGTATGCAGAAAATTTATCAAATATCAGATAACAGTTTTAATTCTGATATCGGACAACTCATAGGTACTTGTTTTATTATAAGCTTCGTCCGACCATGCTTGATCAAGTTCCAGTTGCTTCATAATAAGTATCATTCAACAATTGAATAGCGAAGAAATCAACAAATTCTAAATAATAACTTGTTACCCGTGAAATGTTTCATTCCTAAATTGTTAACTTATTTCACACACACTCGCTGTATAATATAGTCTAATATTTTCGATATAAAAATACAGCTAATACACCGCAAAAATTTAAACTTTGATCAGAAACTTGCAAAACGATATATATTGTTTAGACAGGTACTTTATTTCATATAACAACAAATACTGTTTCGACCTTATGTTTGATCGTAGAATTGTTCAAAATGTCTTATTTTAATATATGGAAAAACTAGTCCGTGCCCATCCTATTTCTTTTTAAAAGATTTTACTGTTAATAAAATAACACAAAGTCTATTTCATTGATTTAATATTGAAAGCATATACGGTTTACAAGAAAAGCCATCACAAGCCACTAGCAAAAAATCAATTTCTACAGCGTAAAGTGCTTTATCTTTTAAAATATACTAAATGTAAAATAAAACTTCGTCTCAATTAAAGTACACAAGAAGGGCGATAGGAAGAGTGAGCGTAGTAACAAGTCGATGTCCTTACAAAGCTGTCAGGCCAAGCAGTGACCATGCCATGCCACATTTATCAACAACACAAAAGTTGGGATAAGAAGAAAACTCTTCGAATCTAGAAAGGATGTTCATGAATCAGGCCATTTAAAAGTTACATATTTTGAAAAGATTAAACATTAACACTAATTACTGCAATATCTCCATGGTTACTCTTTCAGTTTTCAAATTGTATTAGTAATGGAAATCCCATTGAAAGTTTTAAGTGGATATCAAAATTTAACTGACGGGCCACAGTAATCGAAATACTTTTTCATGGGTTCAGCTCGGTCAAGATGTGAGCCAATAGAGTGCTGTATTAGTGACAACCATTAACAGCACTAATGATTTCTCAGGAGGAGACAAGGTCACCGTGAGGTTAAATCAAGTACAGTGGAAACATATGAGGACACACAACATACATCTCGCCTTTTTTTAAACTAGAATACATAATTTAGTATGCAAAAGATGAATATTTATGAAGGCTAATGTATGGAATGAACTGATAACCACGGATTCTTTTAATCTTGTTGTAATTAATCCTTCCTGGAATTTAATTTCAAAAGTGACACCCCACCAACACAACCCTTCCCCACCTACTATCGACATAAAAATACCTTGTACTATATATGTGATGTAAGCTATTATATTGTTGATGGGGGATATTTGCTTGTATCAAGACAAGAACCCAATAACCTAACTAGTCTATAACATTTTGTTACTTCTAGATATTTCTTTAGACAGATTGTTTTTAAATTGTTGGTTGGCAGACTAAAACCACTCGTTATAATTTTTTTAATAGGAATTTCCTTCGTCAAATTCAAATGTCCAGACAGTTTTAATATTTAAAAATAACAAATAAGCTAACAAACACGTGGAAAGAATAGAAAACTTAACTGGGGTGTTTTTTTTAGATTTAAAGTTAGACCAAACCGTTAAACTAAAATAATAATGATGAATTGTTATTTGTGTTTAATATAAATTTGGAGTGAAATCACAATTATACAGTTAATAAGAGGACTTGAAAGATCCCATAAATTTACATATTTAAAAATAAAATAAAAGAAGTAAGTTTTATATAATCAACTGATAATATAGTTATGAAACAATATTTTACTTTAGTAAATGTAACAATGCAAAAGCTTAACTTTAACAAAATTCAACAATAACAGAAACATATGATGTAATATTTTGTGATAAAACTGGCTAACGTGTTTGCTTTAAATAGTTGTTTAATTTAATTTATATAAAATAGAAACTACTGCATGTATATAAAATAGAAAAAAAAACATTAAAGCAGTTAAAATCAAATGTAAAACTATTGATAGCGCTAAAAACTAATAAATATCTAATAATTATGTGAAAGTATCCCAAAAATTTACATATTTAATAATAAAATAAAATAATTAAGTTTTATATAATCAACTGATAATATAGTTATGAAACAATATTTTACTTTGGTAAATGTAACAATGCAAAAGCTTAAATTTAACAAAAATCAACAATAACAGAAACATATAATGTAATATTTCGTGATAAAACTGGCTAACGTGTTTGCTTTTAAATAGTTGTTTAATTTAATTTATATAAAATAGGAACTATGTATATAAAATAGAAAAAAACATTAAAGCAGTTAAAATAAAATGTAAAACTATTGGTAGCGCTAAAAACTAATAAATATCCAAGAATTATGTGAAAGTATATGGTTTACAATTTATAGTTATTGTTAAATTTCTTCTTTTTAGCAAAGGAAGAAAATATTACTGACATTTACGGAAGGTTGAAAAATACATTCATTTATTTTAAACCGCCATTCGTAAAATTTCAATTATGTTTCTTTTGGTTAAAGAAGTTTAACTTGATAATTTATTATTTATAGGACGATTCTTCTTTATAGCAAATTCCACTAATTTGGAATTTTTAATTTCTATAATCTTCTCTATAATCATAAATAAGTTTTTTAATTGATTTGTTCTACAATTCATGCATAGTGTTTGTCCAATATAATTGCTTTTGCACCCACAACTAATTTCATATATCACATTCTTGCTTTATTGTTGTTTATTTTTTGGTGTTTATTTGGTCAAGGAACTTCTTATATTGGTTAAAAACAGAACGGATGTTAAAGTTAAAATTTACATATTACCAATTTGTATGTTCCTCTTACATGGAATCGTTATTGTAGTAATATGATTTAGATTATCTCTTTTTTAATAATTTGATTGTAAAATTTATTTTTGGTTTAGGCTTATTCAGTAATTACTCGTAATATATGTTATTTAAATTCAATTAATCATTCATTAGTACTCCAAAAATTAATAAAAATATCTTCAATTCTAAAAGCACTTCCATCAAGTAAAACATTTACAAAACAATAGTCAACGTCACTAATTTTGATGTAGCTCAAAATAAAAGATGATCAAAAGGGATAAATATGAATCATTAAATCTCTCATGTATTTTCCTACTTTCGTACACTTAATATTAACCGTAATACACTTAGTTAATCGCTATATCAGTGTTAGATAACTACTACAGATACTTAAATACGTAGTTACTTAAATGTGCCACTTTAAGTAACTGGTCGTATATGGTTTGGTTACGTTGATTCAACACATTTAGTGTCTGTCATTTGCCTTTTTGTGTGTCATGGTAAGGAATATATTAGGTGACAAAATATCTTTGAATATTAAAAATGTATCATTATCATTAAAAATATCATTAGACCTTCCGATACCACCCCATTTCGACCTCCACCAACAATAACGTGGCTAACGATTGTTTTCTTTCTCAGGGAACATTTTTTTATCGATTTACAGAAAATTAGGATCTGTGCTTATAAAAATCCAAATTGGTTCTTAGCTTCTATTCAGGATCGTGTTATAAAGCTAAGCCTCAGCCTTAAATATGTAGTAGAAGTAAAATCTGCAATAATCTTTATTTTAAAATGTTTAATTATATCCAGTTTACAGGGTCAAATCCAAACACAGTTTGTTATGATGATCTGTGAATATTGAAGTTACTAAATAATAAGACATTCAATTCAGTGGAGGGTGAAACAAAACGTAACATTTCAGTGGGTTTAAAGGTTGCTAGGAACCAGGACAGTGGAATATACTCTGAGCCAGTGACCACGTTGCATTCACCGCACTCAGCCAACTGTGAGGAGTCCACAGCAGGAATAGAATAACTCACCTGACATGGCCGCTTTAGCGAGTTTACGAAAGAATACACTCTGTAGATATTTCTGCAGAGGTAACTCTGGTGTTTTTCTTTAAAAATAACCTAGGAATTTGTCTCCAAAACAATATGAATGTGGTAGTAGCTATTTTAGAACAATGAGGTATACGTACACCGTCTTCATTACAGTAATATGCTTTTATTTATCTTTTAATCGTCCCACTCTTCTACATTCGCATTATATGTGTACATCGTATGAACTATACAAATAATACATGCATTTATTGTGTGAACTTAAAATATAAAATTGATAATAACATTGATTTAGTTGCCATAATATTGTGTTGTCTAATTTTTACATAGAAGCATTGGATGAGGCTTTGGGCACAATGAGTTCTCTATGAATGTCCAATTGATGAGATCACAAAACGCATCACATGAGACGTATCAAATATTGCTTCTTGACAGATGTTTAAAATATTTGTATTATTAGCTGAACGTCTGCGAAGGGTAGCAACAATTTCATTTCTGTATGTCTGCCTCTGTACGGGAAGCGGTCTCTAACAATGGTCAGTCCCCGAAAGCTTCACATAAAAAGTATAAAGAATTTGTACGTGACAGATGTTTGCGATATTTGTATCATTGGCTGAGCGTTAGGGAAGGGCGGGAATAATTTTATTTATGTCTATATGTCCGTCTGTCCACACGATATCTCGAAAACGAATTTACCATGACTTCAAATTATACATAAAGTTTCATATCAATAAGCATATCATAAGTTACATCAACTTAGAAAATGGTGCATGTCACTAAGCTTTCAGACACATGTTTATATTGTTCTTATGCGTAACCATGACGACAAGGACATCATCAATGAATAAATTTGTAAGATAATATTATAGGTCGTATACATTTTTTTAATCTGAGTACAATCATATGCCATTTTAAGATATCGCATAATAACACATGTGTAAGCGACCATTTACATACAAAATATACTGTTTTCCATAAAACCACCCGTTTTTAACTTACAATAACCGGGGTTCAATTACTTTGACAATTGTAAGGCAAACCTAGGATGGCAGAAGCACAAGAAAGCTAGTCGCGAATAGGAGTCCAGAAATTGTTTTCAAAATTTGAGTGCTACTTTTCAAAGCAGTAGCCTATATTTCACCATTTACAGTCGGCGCTTCTAGAATTAAATAGTGGAAGTGAGATAGATCTCTGTCACGCTACATAAGTCTGCTGTATGAACCCGAAACAGTTATGAGTATAACCATATAACAGCGATATTTCAAGAGCTCTTATAGTAGTAATTCACTGTCAAAATTCACACTATAAGAAGCCCAATATTTTATTACTCAGAATGAAGTAAACTGTACAGCAGCAGTAAAATAAATTCCATAACTTTTTTTTTAAGAGACGAAAAAAGTTTCATTTTGTCATTACTCCAAACTTTTGCGGGAAATTTTCAAACAGCAAAGTATAAAATGTTTTTCAAAGCTTGTATTATATCCAAATTTATAAATCTATAGTTTACATCTGATGGGAAATTTTATGCAGTTTTAGAAAACCATAAACTGTGTCTAAATATATTACATATATTTTGATTCCACAACTACATGTATTATTAAAATAACAGTATATAGCCTACGCGACTAACAATGACCCTGGAATGGTCCAAACAGTTATCATACATAACCAAAGAAATTACGGTAAATATATATTTGGTTGTGAAAATTGTTATTTCAGAACTAAAAGAGTGCCTAAAATAACGTTTAGTGAGTGAAAAACAATAAAAAACTACGTGAAATGAATTTTAGCCCAAGTCATTTTGCAATAGCCTACACAGATTCGATAATTCATCAAACATATTTCAGTAAAAAGAAATTTATTTATTCTAAAATATATTTATTTGCACTACTGCAATATTTAACAACTCACCACACACTAAACACAACACTAAAACACAAATAAAACTACTAAAACTTAGTAACAAACACGACTCGTCACAGAAAGAAATGTGAACGGCAGCGACAACATGGTGGTCACAATGAATTGCATCATCTTCTTTTACGTTCCAAACTACGGACTTAGTACGTTGCAACTACAATACTAAGAGGAATAAAACTATAGCATTCCTTAGGCTTTTTTCCCGAATCCAATGGTGAATGAATCGAATCGATACGTTGCCGGAATATACTGTAATGAGTGCTTATACAAGGGAATGTTTGATCGTCAAAATTTTTACGAACAACATTACAGGATGGAAAATAACCGTGGAAGTGAGATAGGTCTCTGTCACGCTACATAAGTCTGTTGCCTGAATCCGAAACAGTTATGAGTATAACCATATAATAGCGATATTTCAAGAGCTCTTATAGTAGTAATTCACTGTCAAAATTCACACTATTAGAAGTCCAATTCAGAATTGATGTATCATTCCTGAAAACCCACTATTTACTGATGGCGAGAGAAAAGAAGAGACCTGGCCCGTGCCGGCGCACAGCTGTGTACTAGTGTGTTGCCGCGCGGTAATTTCAGGCGCTTCGCCCCACAGCCAACCCTGCGAATTGATTATCATAGCAATGGAACAGTGAAACAATAATGGAATTACGAAACAAGGCGCGGCAACATACTAGTAGTAGCGCCTGCAAATTTCAGATAGGCCAGAATCCTGGTCTCTTCTTTTCTCTCGCTATCAGTATATTTCAAACTCTATTGTAATATAACTGCCAGAATTAAAAGTTGTCTATTCAAGTTTGTTTCTCATTGTTTATGATTTTTATATCTTTGTAATTTCTTTTTGCTATTAAATGTCAATATAAGTATAAATTATGAGTATAGCTACATGTATAAAATTTTTTATGTTTTGTTATTAG
Source organism: Homalodisca vitripennis (assembly GCF_021130785.1). Classification (NCBI taxonomy): domain Eukaryota; kingdom Metazoa; phylum Arthropoda; class Insecta; order Hemiptera; family Cicadellidae; genus Homalodisca; species Homalodisca vitripennis. Next base: position 132,258,506 of record NC_060213.1, read on the forward strand.
CCGTCTTTTACTTTTTACGAGTACAATTTTTTTAAATTTTCTTTTATATTGATGCATATATGATCGATCACTAAAAGAAGTTTATTTTCTTCTATAAGCACTACCTTTGAGCTCAAATATTTGTTAGAATGTTCATACGAAATTATTACTGTGTAATTAGAGATGTAAATCTTTTACAAAATGGTCTCCAAATGAATTTTATAAACATCGTTCTTGTGAGAGCGAATGTCAACAATCCCACTTGTTGTTGTACGACACTTAAGTGGTTTCATTACAAGGATGTAGCTGTACACAACAAAGGCAGAGTACGGTAACTGCCTCCTTTTGAATAATCATCAGGGCTTTGATGGCGGCATTCTGTGGCCCCCATTATTGTCTCAGCTTTGATAATCATGTTCAGACATTCAAAGCGGCGAGCCTTTCAATATAGAATATATTTATACCAATACAAATTCCATCCTTATAAGGTACAAAATTGTATAAAGAATTTTTGAAAATTGAAATCTACCGTCTACTGTACGTGAAGAAACTATAAGGTGACATATCTTAAGTTTATTCTCTCTGGTCTGGACTCATGCAGTTCGTCTAATATAACTTAATTATTTTAACTTTCAGTGGCAACTCCTTACCACATTGCTTAACAAGTTAATTCTTAGGGTTGTTTTCACTTGAAAAATAGGGTAGATTTCAATCCTCGAAATCATTTTAAATTTTCTTGTAAAAATGTATTTTTTTAACCATTACATTTTTTAATAACCAATATAAGTATTGAAAATAATCTATCAAAGTTTGTGATGCATATTATATATTTAAAATGGCACTTAAGCACGTAAATTGTACTAAATACAAATAAAAACTTCATAATATAAAAATTATCAAGTTTAATTTCCATACAAGATAATATGTAAGAAGTTAAACACCACGTGCAATTTTTAGCACCTCACGTTGTACATAAATTTCACAAGACTCAAAATGTAAACGTAGCATAATATTTACATATACTTAATGAAATAAATAACAGCAAAAGGTATTTTTAAGTACTCCAGTCACTAAGAGAAATTGACTTTTTTGGAAAATATTCAGAACAAAAGGCTTTGTAACCTGAAGACAACTGAAATAAGCATTTCTTGAATTCGACTTAATAATAATTTGAAAGTGTGGTTTTTAATTTCACTAAGGGGTTTTAAATGATATAACATATCATCAATCATTGTCGGTAGACATATTATATGTATTCTAAACTGTGTTTATATCAGTTATCAAACTTTATATTATATTTAAGAATACCACACCTGATTGTGTAATTGCACTTTAATATCTATAATAATAATATCTTTATTGCATTGTGACAATTTATGACATTGTATTGCAATCGTCAACTTTAACACATTTTGTAAAATAACCATGTACACGTTTTCAATCAGTTAGACATATATTTTAAACATTCATACAGACACATATATTCCGACATCAGATCCAGTTGTTGAATTTTGATTTTAAATTTCCCAGCGGCTCATCATTAATTCTTCAACAGAGTAAAACGCTTTAGACACCAGGAGGCGCTTCAGACAAGTTTTAAATTGATTTGAGTTGTTTGAATTTTTCACACTTTCAGGGAGCTTGTTGTTTAGTCTGACACTAACTTTGTACCGTTTTTATAGCACATATTTTAAATTTATATGGAGCTAATACTTTATAAATTAAACAACTTTTCGGAAATACTTGGTTTATTCCGAAGTTCAAGTTTACCAAAAATATTAACAAAGTTTACAAACTTTTGATTCGATTTTCTTCAAAACTTCACACAATCGAACAAATCTAATTAAGAGTCTGATTAAAAATGAATTAAAATTAAAATGAAACTAAAAATTTATACTTCTCAAAAAATGGTTTAAATTAACAAAATAAAATAAAAGTTCTCTTCTCAAAATACTCAAAATCAATATAACACAAAACTTGATATTAACTTTATGACCAAAATTTAATTCACAATACTTCAAAAAATGTAATTAATTCTCAGACTCTGAAAGATGAAAACTTTAGAAATTTTAATTACAACAGTATAAAAAATCAAAGATATTAACTAAACGCTGGTACGGGACTTACTACTTTGAAGATTACGGAGGCTGATAGGGATTTAATACGCACTGAAGAAAAATTAAAAAAAACTTGAATTAAATTTACACGCGATAAAAAATGGAATTACTCTAAATCCCACACTATAGGGTTAGAGGAAGAGCTGCGATTCTCAACAGGACCTTGTCGTCGTGGCTTCAAGACTCGAACTGACCAGCGAGCCGGGAGGAACGCATCACCCGATACGTCACTGACCGATCAGCTGATTGCCGGTCCAACTGAACAAAAAAAAATGTCCACGCACCGCGTCTAGTTAATAAGAGCCTACTTCCTACCGCGATTCAGCATAAATGAATTTGAACTATGGTACAACTTGTTGCGAGAGGTGTTGAGACAACGTCAATCTTTGTTACTGTGTTCTGAAGTTGTCCCTGCCTCTGGTTTCATATTGGTGAACTTCCCTGCCACGAACCAAGACACACTTGGAGAAGCAGTAACATGATCACCTCAGAAATATAGAGGCAGGGTAAAGTCAGCAATCCCAACTCCCTGAAAGATTCCGTGCACGACTCTCTAAAGTTTAAATTTCCAATTACTTTTACGGCTTTATTTTGGAGTTTAAAAACTCGCTCCATTTTGCTTTTGGAACAACCTCCCCAGAGTCTTATTCCATACGTTAAATGTGCATGGATAAGGCCATAATAAGCCATCTTTAAAACTCTTGGGGAACAGTACATTGCTAGTTTTCGCAATGCAAAAATGCATGAGGAGGCCTTAGCACATACGTTATCTACATGATCGTTCCAGGTCAGTCCCCTATCAAGGAGCATTCCTAAAAACGTCATGGAATTAGTTTCCTCTAAAAGGTCCTCATCCACAAAAACAGCAGGCTGCTCTGCATCTGGCTGTCGGAGAGAGAAATGAACAACATTTGATTTCGACTGGTTGGTTTTCAAATTTATTTCTGAAAAGAACTGTATAACTGAATTTAATTCTGTGAATGATGTGATCTCCAAATCTTTGAGAGATTTATTTTTGAAGCAGAGAGTCGTGTCGTCAGCATACTGAACCAGTTTCCCATAGTGGATTACTGAATTCAATCTGCCGACGTATATCATAAATAAAAGGGGCCCGAGGATTGAACCCTGAGGGACACCATGAGCCATTTTGATTTTTTCAGAAACAACATTTGAAATTTCTACGCACTGGTCTCGATCCTTGAGGTAAGAAGTGAGCCATAAGTGCGGGAGGCCCTGGACGCCACATTTATCTAACTGATACAACAGTGTCTCATGGTGTACGCAGTCAAAGCTTTGGAAAGGTCGAAAAATACGCTAAGCACGTACTCTGGTCTCTCCAAACCATCAACAACATTTTCTACAAGATTATTTACTGCTTCAATTGTGGATTTTTTTCTAAATCCAAATTGTTCAGGGTTCAGAATTTCGTTGTCTTCTAGAAAGCTTACGATTCTTTCATAGAAAACCTTTTCAAAGATTTTGCTGAACACTGGAAGGATCGAAATAGGACGGTAGTTGCTTTTTAAGCAGGGGTCGTCCTTTTTGAATATTGGAATGACTTTAGCGGTTTTTAAAAGAGATGGAAAATTTCCAGTGTCAAATGAGAGATTGATCAGTTATGTTAGTGGTCTCAAAATATGCCTAAAACAGCGTTTGATGTCAGGGCGATACTCCACTGGCATCACATGATTTCTTTAGGTTCAGCTTCTGCACAACACGCACCACCTCCTCCACACATACACAGTGGCCAAGGCCATGGATGCGACTGGAATTCTAACATTTTCGCAAGGTTGGTGTTCTCTGAGCGACGAATTAACCAAACCGACAGAAGAGAAGTATTTATTAAATTCATTGGAAACTTGTGATTTATTTTGAAAAATTTTGTCTCCAATTTTTATAGCAATTAATTTAGTATGTTTCAAACTGGTATCTCGAGACGAATCGTTTATAATCTATAGAATGAATCAGTTAAAAATTTCCCAAAAATCATATTTAAGACCCCAATCTGTTGTTTTATTTTTCATTCTAGTATTGGACCATATAACGGAAGATAATTAATTATTGTATTCGTATAGTTTAATATTATTAAATTACGCTGATACTTATTGAGTAGAACATTAATTATACTAATATTTCTTAAAATATTCCAAAATACATTCAGTAAATTAACTCACAAGAGTACAGTAAGGTTGTGTCAGGATAGTGCACGGGTAATGTGTTCCACTGTGTTATCAAAGTACTGTGATTTAATTATGAACGATAAACTCCCTTACAACTTGTAATGCATAAGTTCCTGTTATCGACAAATTAACGTACAAGAGTACAGTAAGTTTGTAGCAGGAGAGTGCACAGGTAATGTGTTCCACTGTGTTATCAAAGTACTGTGATTTAATTATGAACGATAAACTGCCTTACAACTTGTAATGCATGAGTTCCTGCTATCGACAAATTACAACCCTATCAACTGAACACAAAGTACTTTACTCCATTTGTGTGGTACACATTGTTATCTCAAGTTACGTAGAAAATTAGCTTCTGCGCACACAACGTAAATAATTTCTTTCTCCATTTGAAAATGTTTAAAATGATTAATTAAGGAAACTTAAGATTTTTTAAGAATATATTTTGAAACCGTTAGACATTTTAAATATTGTCGCACCTAGTCAGGGTATTAAACGTTCTCTCTACTTAAAAAGCAAACTAATAGCGATTAAAATTTTTGATTTTAAACTATTAAAATATAAATAATAATAATAAAATAATTAATAATATTAAAATACAAATAATTAAAAATTAATAAGAAATTATAATTAAAAACGATTTAAGATTTATGAAAACAATACTTTTATAATATTGCTTACTTTGGGTTAGTTTACTTTGAATGCAGTCATTAACATAAACCTCAACCTGTTACATGTGCATCTATATTACAACAATGGTTTTACCACCATCCGTTCGATACCATCATACGAAACTATAATTGTGTGTGAGTATATTTTCTGTCTATTGTAATAAGTTTTCTATGTTATGGGGAAAATAATATTTTAACAAAAATAACGGAAAATTATTATAGAAAGTTAAAAGCTTCCAATCTAGAAATATTAAACCGGGAACACAATAACTTTATTTGTGGATTGGTCTGCCGAGCTTTGGGACCATGTCTAAAACATTGTAGTGTACTCAACTGAGCACAATGAGAATACCTCTTCAGAACTATGTTGGATAACCAGACAGAGTTCTTTTGTAGCCTAGGTGTTTCTTATAACTAAACGCCAATGGACATGTCCTTCATTTTGAAAGTCTTCGTCTCCAATTCTTTATGGATCTCTTTAGACAGAATCTCTAAATATTGATGGGGTAAAATATAAGCAAAGATTTTTTAGAATTTAATTAATTATGTTAAAAAATACTGTAATTTCTCAAGAAAAGGTCCGCGGATGAAGAAATGATACAGTAAGACAGCAGGTTTTTCTGTTAATCGATTTTGGTAACGAGATTACAATAGGAGTGACTTTGATTTGGTAATAGATCTCCCTGGTCTTGTGATTGGATAGTCGGAGGTCAATCAAAGGCTTGGGTTATAGGTGGTTATGAAAAGGGTTCGGTAGAAAAACCCCAGACATGCGCATCCGGCGTCTTTTTGAATATTATTTTGATTATTAATTGTTGTGTTTTCGAATCAAATTATTACTATAAATTATTAATATACATCAGATGTAAATGTTTAGAAGATATTTCTGGATGAAATAGAGAAATTAAATTTTGAACTTTAGTCTTTGCCAACAGTAACAGGTTGTGTGTTACATGTGGACCAAGAATGTTTCAGGAGGTTTTTAGCTCAGTTATATTTAGCCTCGTTTATAATAGAGAAAATTATATTTCATTTAGATATAAACTAGAAATTTTAGTTTATGTATGTTTTATAACAAAATGTTAAATTTTCCAAACAAGAGGTTAACTTTATTTATTTTATTTGTAATAAGAAAACCTTCTCTTGAGAAAACTTTTACAAAACAAGTAGTCATGTAAGCTTTCAGAATTAAATCTAAATATTTAAAAAAAGTACGAGGATTGCTTTTTTAAGCCCAATTTAATTTCAAATTACTGAACTGCTAATTAACGCATTGTTTATAAGGTGAAAATATTCTCCTGTATATATCATAAAATATATAATGAATTAGTTTTAAACTGGATAACTAAGTGCAGTTAAACTAATAAAAAAAATATTTAAAGAAATTTTATGAAACTTGCTGTCTCTCCACTGTGCATTAATAGAAAGGTCAAATGGAGCTAAACTCAATATTTGTATGAATTGGAAAAAGTGAAACGAATAAAAATTATAGTTAACCAATCTTACAGAGTATTATCTTATACAGAATTAATTAATATACTACAACCAATTATCGTTACTGTACGATAAAGTACGTCCTGTACTAAATCTGTAATATTATACAGTTCTAAGAATGTAAGTAAATAATTACTAGAATACTATTAATGTAGCAGTTTATTTGCGTTTACTTACATTCAGCGAAGCAAATATAAATTGTAAACTATTAAGCTCACGAATAACACCATCCTAACCACGGATAAACTGTTCCAACTCTTGAGAAGTTGCAAAGTACTGTGGGTGAAGGAGTTTTTCAAACTACAGTTACAACTTTGTGTTATTATTAGTACAAGAATTGTTAACACACGATTTTTATAAACATCGGAGATATCTCACGCCTTTTTTATTTATTTTCCTGGAACATATTTCATTCCTGTGTGGGTGGAAAAAACGTCACCACTTTATGTGTGGCAAATAATGCTATATTTACGTACTTTTATTACTGGCCTGATCCGATCGGACCACTCATTTGTACATTCAGCGCTGTTTAGGTGACTAGTTGAAGTGATTATTTCTTTGGCGAGCTTTGGCTGTATGTTTCCCACCACGCGTGGGAAACAATTTCGTTTCGCGTTATGGAACATCATGCTTGATTGCTCTGTAGCCGCTAGGAGCGGGCCTATTGCGGCCATTTTTACGTCAGGGTGATTTCTTATTCCTTCTTTCAGTAGCTGTCAGGGCGAGCTAATGATAGGACTGAGTTTGTTTTACAATTTATTTATTCTGCTACTTCCTCGTTTCCATCATGGTTACCCATAAGACAAATGTTCGATAACGCTCAGCCATACTCCTTGGAGTGACACGCACCATCATTGAACGAGTGAAAGGCATCGCTAATGCCTAGTGTATTAAAATACATTCCAATGAATGTAACTCCCAAATGTGCCGAATGTGTGTCACCGTCGGCCAAAGGAAGTAAGGTCCGGACCTGGCTGTCTCATGTCAGATTATAAGATACTCTGTCAGTTGCGTGTCAGGTTACTGGCCCAACATTAGACCAACCGCAGTTGGACACTAACTGCTTGAGACACTTAACTGATTCTAATCACTGTCGGAGTACATTTTTAGAATTTTATTCTAGAATAATACGTTTGTAAAACTTGTTTATGCCTTACAATGTAATAGTTTATAATGGTATTATTTAAACTACTGCAATGTGTTGAAGTTCACTTTACGACTTTCGGTTTATTTGACTTTCAGAATATCCGACCTCTGCTTATTCGCATGATGGTCGGATGATTGAGAGATTAAGTGTAATGATGGCATTAATTTTTCAAATAGTTTGAACGTATTTCTTCACATTTACACTGATTGTTATTACGATGAGAGATTTAATCACAAGGACATTATATGTACACTTTGAAAAAAGCAGGTAGGGGTATAAACTTTACTGAAGATGTAAAGATAACATTACGCATACGCAAAAATAATTAATTATTTCCTTAGATTTGACACGTCGAGAAGACAATATATCGCCGTTTTCGAAACATTGTCTCCAAAGTGGTAAATTTTTCGATGAAAATAAAGTCTGCAATTTATTTAATTTAAATCATCCATCAACAAGAATGAGCTCTAAACAGAAAAGTAAGTTCGAGTGGAATAAATATTATTAATACGTCATAATTTGTCGCTTATGATTCAAATTTGCAACTTGACAAAGAAATTCTAATAGCTTCCATAAAGATGGAAATGAAATCGCAGTACCTTCAAACGTCCCGCTGATACTTAAATCTGCTCAAAGTTCTAGGTTTACAGAGATTGTTAATGAAATAAAAGGATATATCTCGCTCTCGCCTTTTGCATAAGAGTGAGAGTAACGAAAAATCCCTAAAACTTATTAAAGCTAAATTGTTAATGGTGTAGGGGTTAGAATGGTAATCCTTTAAATGAAACTTCTCGTTGGACTTAATTAAAACATACACAGTTTATGTCACCTCTTTGAACTAAAGTAATTTATGAGTGTATCGCTTTTTTAATAGCACTACTAAGAATAAATCCTCAACTATAACTCTGTGATACACTCTCACAAAATTGTTAGTTGTAATTAAAGTTTATACTCAGAATTAATATTATATTATAGACGTATGAGTCTTTAATTTATAACTTAATTTGCGATTTGTGTGATAAACATGTCATTAAATAAAATTGAAATAAATATTAATTAAATTTGTGTGAATAATCATTATAAAAATGTTTGGACTGAGCGTTAGTGATGCCTATCACGGAGACTGGACAAATTTCATTCTATCTGTCTATCCTCACGATATATCGAGAATGAGCTGACCTACAGATTTTAAATTTTGCATGAAGTCTCATTTTTAAATAAGGATCATAGTGATTGATGATATTGCATATTACTCCATAGTATTGGGCCGACGATATCTTAAACACGAATTTAGCTGTTTATTCACTTAAGACTTTGCACATTTTGTAAGGATTTGTGGGCTTGCAAAATAGTTCATCTCTATGTTTTTCTATATGTCTGTCTGTCTTTTATATATTTCAAAAATATGTGCTACAGACTTTAAATTTGCATGAAGCTTCATTTCTGTACAGACCACTGAATTTCTATGTAGGTACAACAATGTATTATGGAAAAGGCTTAATCCATATTAGTTCAATCCATACATTTATAAATTTTTAATCTAAATGCAGATTGAGTCTTTTCAAACAGAACACCCGTCACAATAAAAAAAACTGTGACCCATAAACAAACCGACCTGACTGTGTAACCCTGTCTGAATATTCAGTTTCTATAGTTAATATACTTGAGGTTAATATAAAGTTTTGAGGCGATATACTTCAGAGGACAGTGGACATGTACATTTGCATGAATATATGTTTTGTTATATTTTAAAATAGTACTGAATTAAAAAATATGTGATATAAGAATATTTATTTAAATAAATGTATTTAGTACCAATAACCAAGGAGATTAAAAAATATTAACAAGTGAATTTGTTTATTAATGTTTCCTGGTTTATTGAAAGATATCTGTTCGTGCATTTTAGAATATTTAAAACGTTTCAATATATTTACATAAATTCCACATTTATTTCCTCAGAGTACTTTTACTTTGTTGCTATTAATTAGGTTTTCGTAAAGAAATTCACTTTTAAAGGGTTAATATTAAAATAAAATAGTTTCTTTAACTATTAAATTAATAACCAGGAATCCGCCATATCACTAGTTGCATAACCAGCTCCATGAGATTTAGCTGGTCTTGGTAAATATTTATACATTGATCTTATGGTAACCGTGATGGTTACGAGAAAATAACAGACTAAATAAACTTAAACGAACTGAGTACACTAATATGACATTTAAACATGTGGCACTTTTGTTCATAGCGCATATCAATCAATGGGATTTTGCTGAGCGTTAGAAAATATTTTTAAATTATTTTTATGGGTAACCATAGTGGCAATGAAAAAACATCAGAATAAATAAATGTGTAAACACTTGGAGGATAACCATGTAAAATTTAAATAGGTAAAATAGTAAATCAAGTAGCCTATCTTCCCCAAGACATGCAAACACTTTCTGTGACACGTATAAAGGCATGTGTTTTTGGCATGGCTATATTTCGAATAGTAGGAAACATATACAATTACAAATTTTTTTGGCTGAAAGGGAAACTCAAAAAGGTTTTTTTCACACCTTTTCAAAGGTGTTCAATATGTCCACCTTTAGATACACGGCATATGTCTATGCGGTATTCAAATTCATCCCACACTGCAGCGAGCATGTCCTGAGTTACTGATTCCACTGCTGTTGTAATGCGATTCCTCAGCTCATCCATTGTTGTTGGTATACCATCGTCTAATTCTCTGTGATGTTGGAGGATCAACACCATACTTATTAAGAAAGTCTCGCAGAACAGTTATTACAGACTCACATTGTGAAAAGCGTAGAACACAAAACGCTTTTTGTGGTGCAGACGCCATTTTCACTAGAAATGAAGTAGGCGTTCACTCAAACGCGCTGGTGCTACCTAGCGGGAACCATGTAAAACTTTAAAAGATACTCTTTTCAACAGTACGTTGTTGGCGCATTTAGCTGAACAAACAGAATAGTTATGATTTTATTAAAATCGGATGATTCTTTTTATACACCTTGTATTGTAGTATAAACATTGCCACCAAACACAACTTAATGAATACAAATTTAAATGCAATATATGGCAAGATATATGTAGGAAGATTTTAACCGTTGTCTTTTTACGTGCATTATAGAAGAAATGTTTTCTGTAACTACGAAAGTCCATACAACAACTAAGACTGTTCATTGGGTTTGGCTGAGTGCCTTTCAATTAATTACAATTATTTTTTGTCTGACGGTGGATTGTACCAATTTCTTTTAGGTATGACTTTAGTGTTTGTAGGATATCATGGAAGAATCAAATGACTGCTATAGATTGGACATTTCCTGTGAATTATCAATCCTACCTAGTCTTATAGTTATCATAATATTTCATTAAAATACCAAAATAAAATAAAATTTAAATTAAAAAATTTAATAATAAACATAGTACGCACAGAGTGCTATCTAACATAATATTATTACACATTCTCTAAACCATCATTTATAGGTTAAACAATATCTTTTATCCGCATCATATTCAGTTCAAATCAATGGAACATTATAACCCCTATTTCTGTCATTTACACCCAAATAACTTATATTCATTGGATTATCCGTCAAATACAAACTCATTTAGTTCAGTTAAGCGGTGCATTATCTTTCATAAATTTGCACTTAAATATTTTATCGTGTCCTTACTTTTACCATCTCTACCACTCAACGGTAAACTATGTCAATGCACACAATGAGTCATTCATGACATTTTGGTATTAAAGTTCAGAGAGAATGAATTATCATCACGTAAGTCTTCAATGGCTCAATAAAAAATGTTCACGTACTCAAAAAAGGTAACATGACTGTATTTCTCTTTTAATGATCCCAGCGCAAAAGGAATGTGTGAAGGAGGACAACATTTTATGCACTCAGGCACTGCCATATTATTTGAGAATTAATACGGTAATAAGAACATTTTAAAAAATACCACAGATCTTTGCATAAATCTCATATGTGTACATCAATAATTTTCTGTATTATCGAAAAGATTATTTTTAAATTTTGCTAATCATAGGCCGTGTAAAAATTTGTGAGATAGAACATGATTCTTTAAATATTACAATAGTTTTAATGTGATTATAACAATTTTTAAGGTGTGTACATAATGGAAAAATTTACTTTCTAACACAATCGATTTACCACACAAGCATTATAGTTTTATTTTAAACTTCAAGGCATATTCCAAGGCAAACCACAGTTTTATTGCCTATCTCTTCAATTTCAAACTAAATTAATAATTTTGAAAATATTTTTCCTTGGTGTTAAGCATTCTATTGGGTACGTCACTAGGCACATTATGTATGAGTTTTTAATTTTGTAACTAGTTATTTTTTAACTAAGGATTACTTTCATTTCGAGAAATCAGGATACTATTTTAGACATATTGTGTTTAAGTTCATAACTTACCCTAAATAACCCGCCATGCTGAAGTAGGAGGTGGAATAATTACTGCAGTAAAATTATACAGAGGACAAAGGAGTAACTCCTGGTTGGTGGTGAAAGGCGCTAATACCCTGTGTCGTTAGTGTGCCTGTCACCTATCTTTGCCTTCCTGCAGTGTTTGGGCTGGAACAATGGAAGAATAAATAACTATTTTGTTCTGGAGGGTAAGAAGTCGAGGCAACATCGTCTTTAAATAAGTTAAAGAGCGCAATGATTTGTTTTCAATATTGGTTGGTGTATGGTAAAGAGAAGGAGCTTCTCCATCCTTCCTATCAATTCAATTAGTTTGAGTGTCGTGTGTGGATTCTATTTAACTGACAAGGTGAAACTTGTTGAAATCTGGCAAACACATGGAGTGCATCGATTGAGACTGATATCTAAGTCATCCTACGTCTACATGAATAGTGTCACACAAAAAAGGACGGACGGAGAAGAAATTTAATAGAATATACTAATTTTGATGTATTAAAAATGTTCAAATGATGATTTACATTATCTTGGTTATTAACTGTGCAAAGTTCCTACTGAAATATTTTGGAAGAGTAAAATATGAATAAAATATAGTGATAAAGCAAATAAACTATTTTTTCAAAATGGATTAAAGGAGAAATCTTAGCTTAAGAAGTAATTAAGAACTTCCTAAAAATACATTTCATATTCCTTGTCATGAAAGGGTAATTCAAGGTTAAAATTTCCACACTGATACTGATTATAATAACCGTAGCTTATCTTTTACACAATGCGCATACCAATTAGTGATATTTTAATGGCATTTTATCAGTCGTACTATTGCGCACGGAAAATTTTATAGGGTGAAGAAAGACAAGATCAGACAAGAAAGATCAATAAAAAGGGAGATTTTATCGCAGTTTCAGCGTCATAAAAGGCTGCGACAACCAAAAGGCCTTTACAGCTTCTTAAGCTAAACCGTTAATGGAGTGCGTGTGAAAATGCTAATCTGTTTCACAATCTCTTTAGAACGGAGATTGTAAAAGAAATACGCAGACGCTCACACACACACACACACACACACACACACACACACACACACACACACACACACACACACACACACACACACACACACACACACACACACACACACACACACACACACACACACACACACACCACACACACACACACACACACTTACTCTCTCATTCCCCCCCTCTCTCAGTCACCAAACAACTCTCACTTACTCAGTTTATATTTATTATACGATAGTGTTGTAGTTAGTAACGATTAGGAACTTAGTAATTAAGTGATTTATAAATTTTATATTTTCGACTTGTTTCATTACTTTTAAATTATTTAGGGATATAACGAAATCCCTTTAGATTGGTATCTGAAAATGATATGACATATGACAGCATGCTTCACAGGAAATAATAACCTTTCCTTATTTTTGAAAATGTATAAAAATATGCACTGGAAAATTTTGTCAGTATTCGCTATTTTATAATATATTGGTCAACTAGAATTGTTTTAAAAATATACTGTATATTTTATGGTGATAGAGAACATATTGTAACATTTTTATCTTTGGATAAATTTTATGAATCCGGTGAATGATCCAATGAACTGTTTTCGGTGACTTCGTGAAAATGATTTTGGCCATCAGTATCTTATACAAATATATGGCTCAATTATAAATACTTATTCAAGATTAAAACAATTTGTCGAAAAGGTGTTTTATACCAGAAATCACGATATGGTGTTCTTTCATACAAATAAAAGCTCACTCAATATTGGAAAAACGGCTATGTATAAATAGGCAACATTGAATTCGATAATGATGCTTAACAAAAGTGTAAACTCCAACACTTTAAAAAAGTGTTTTTAAAAAGTGTAAAAGTGTAACATTCCATGAGATTTTGGTGAGTGTTAGCGGAAATATTTTCTTTGGTCTCATGGGTAGCGAGATAATTGTTCAATAAACATTTTTAAACTAACAGATTAAAAGTATATGACATTTTAATATGTGGCAATAACATATATAGCCTATCTGTATTTGGCTTGCATAATGTTTTTATACCGGATAGATGTAAATATTTCTTTATTGAATGATTTCCTGACTGTCTGTCTGTCCAACGGAAATCACAAGAATGAAAGCAGCTATATATTTCCAATTTTGAAAGCAATCTTTAGAGAAGCCTATTTCGCGACATAACCCATAATGTATTACTTAAATACAATTGAAAAACGTTGAGATTTGACTCATTATCTAAATAAATTTATTAAAATGTTGAAATCCTTAAATTAAAACTGCTTAACTAATACGATTACACAATTCTCAGCGTCATATGTTAAAAAAGGTTGAAGTTAAAAACGTTCAAAAATGAAAATTAGTTTATTAGTTTCTTAGAATGGATATAACAATTCGGAAACACATTTGATATAGGTTAAAATATCATTAACTTCACAGGCAATTAGTTTAATTAATACGTTACTAGTAAAAGCTTAAAATAGGTATTTATAGTTAAAAAAAACATATGTGATCTTATCTATTTAATTCCAGGAGTCAGTATTCAGCTGTAGTCGTAAAACAAATTAGTTTAATGAAATATTTAAAGACTAACCTCGAGTAAGTGAAATTTCATAAAAATATTTTACATACACATAGTGGATTGTACATCTTTATTTTTCGATACATACGTTAATTAATTTTATTCAATAATAAGCCTATAGATGTACCTCACATCTTATCATAAGAGAAGACGTTTACGTAGGACAATTGAAATAAACCTAATTAATATGTACTTTTCCTGATGTTTATTATTAGAGTTTCAAGATGGTGGTTTCAAAGGTTGGAAATGGAATAGCATTGTCTCAACTAGGCCTACTAAATGTAAAAGGAATCATATAAAACTTTCAGAAATATCTGGGTAGTTAACACTTTTGTTTTTATTCTTTTATTAAATATCTCATAACGTTTCAATACAGCATAACTTTATATTAGTTTTGTTATAAATGTACAAGAACATAGAGTCAATAAAAGTGGCCTTAATAGTTATTACTACCGACCCTTGTCACAACCAAGCCTGACATGATTGTATTTAATATTCGAACGAACGTGTAAAGAGTTTTAAACGACATTTTCAATTTAAATTCATTATAAGATTTTACATTTTATTTGAGTTATTTAGAGAAATTGATAATTGCATACTAAATATAAAGAACAGAGTGCAAAAAATCTTCATATTTGAAACCACTTTTATGTTTGAAAATATATCAATAACTTTTAAAATTTCAAGCTGATTCAGTGCATGTTTTACAGATTTCTAGTTAGAGAAAATTAACTTTCAAAACTATCACTTTACCTTGAATCTAAAATTTGTTACAGGATGACCAACAATAAAGTAGATTGTTTTAGTCTGAAAGGACGTTTATAAATGCAGATCAGTATCGTTTTTAAAATTCATGTTTTCTGCTGTATGTATTGAAAAATATTTACATTGAAAAATAAAAGTAAAAACTTATTAAATGGAAAAAAATTTTGGTCTGCCTTCTGTTATTATATTCGAAATTTAAGTTCTTGGTTAAAATTATTAATTTCTCACACAATATTCCTGTCTAGATCCAAATTTATTATTTTTAAATATTTTATTTCAAGTCGTTACCAACAATTTACCATACAGAAATATCACTATTCACTATTCACTATTGATCACTCATTATTTTGGTTGAATCAGAAGCTCTTCACCAGGATGCGAGGCTTGACTCGCTTTGTATCGAACTCAATAAGGGTTATCTTTGAGGGTTATCCCAAGTACCTCATTATTGAATCAGCTTGTATTCGTGAATATATACTGAGTACTGATTAGTGAGTACTATGAGTACTGATTAGTGAGTAATATGATAACTGATTTTAAATTGGAATCAACCTTTAATCAATAATCTTATAATTAAAGACTAAACGCTATAGAATATAGATTAAATATTGTTACAATGTTTCATAATAATAGTTTTATCCCTAGAAAAAACTGTTTTAATTTCTTACGAATAGTAAATATTTTTTAAACAGATATTTGAACTTTATTTTCTTTTCATAGTTCAGAGAAATTTATTGTATATTTTACAACAAACAATTAATAAAATAGGCACGAAGCTTTTTACTGTAAGTGTAGCTGCATGAATTTAAACAATCTAACATAAAAAGCGTACAGAAATACAAAAGATTGTTCGTGTAATTTTCTTTAGCGCATAAACAAGTTTTCATTCCATAATCAAACAAGGCAATATCTGAAGAGCCTTTTCATTCCTCTCAATTTGTAATAATTGAGGAGAGCATTTTTCTCGCTAAAAGCTTTCAACCAGCCTCCATTCAACCGAATGAAATTAAGTGGGATCTTCTATCAGATGAAAGTTCAACCCATGGAAATTGAATTATTCACTTTGAGCGTTACAAATTTATTGACTGTAAAGAAGTGCAGATGGGTTTAATTTTAAAATAAATGTGAATTTTTTAATATTAAATATGAGTATTTACAATTTTTATTATTTCAGTCAACCTTCTCATAAGCGTACCTTCGTTTGTTAAAATACGGATAACTTTATGATAATTATAAAAAATTAATGCATTTTAAAATATTTATAATTTATTTAATGGTTGATCAATGTTGTAGTAAATAGTAAGCAGTGTTCGTTTATTTATTAACGGTATTGCCATTTTACAAAACAATTTTAAGAACCAAAATTGCTGATTAAATAGGACTATACCAACAATTCAACATTTTAAATTATCACACAGCAGTAACACAATCTATAATTCTTTGGTTAACTTAATATAACATACAGTGAGTATGCAATGTAATCGTACTATAATAGATATAAAAGTTGTAAACACTACTCAATACAACCTCTTGTATTGCTATGTACTTTAAAGAGTCAATTAAATACGTATCGCATTTAATATTGAAAAAGTTCAATTATGACATTGGTATATACCCACACATATTAAACAAACATTTACTTCATTGAAGAACGTAGTGTTAAAATTTATAAGTTACAATAAATATAACAAATATTTATATTCCGAAATGCCTACTGATAAATCTGGGTTACTTTTTCTATTATTATTTTACTTATACAGAACTCAATGACGATTACGATGAAAATTAATTAATTGTAGGTAATGAAAGAGTAGAGTCTGACGGAAGCAGATGTGAAAGATAAAAGCTAAGCAAGTTTTGACTAATTGAGATAAACGTTCGCTGAGTCAATAAATCTTACCGGTGGTATTTATGGTGCTAAGGAATGTGTATGTTATTAATGAGTTTTCCTTCTAATCAAAAGTTTGAAAATAATTATCTTAGGGGAAAATAGAGCACATACGTAAACGATAATAATGTTTTCTAAATTTATTTGCAATTTTTTCTAATGCAGTTTTACAATATTATTTTTGCGCTCTCGGAAGTTTTCCTAAAATACATAATATACTAAAATGAAAAGTTAAATAATATAAAGCTGTACGTGGATTCTTGTGTAACTATTTTGAAATTTTGTATCAGTTTTTTGTTGATATTTACATGTTTTGGTGCGTTATCAAATTTAACATACAATTTTGGAATAATTAAAAGAACCGTATACAGTAACAATTACACAGATGTTTAAAACACCGTTTACGTACATTTTCTCAATAAACGTACCAATAGCATATGGTATTCTGTTATGGTTCAATCTGAAATGGATATGTGTCTAAGTTGCTAAAACATTTTACATTTCAGTAAAAAATTTTTATTACTAATAGGCGTTATTTTCACCCTGCAAAAATTTGTTCTATCTAGAGAAATTTTCTTGGCTATCTCGTGGAAATAAGTCAACACTTCCTTAGGCAATCGGGGATTAATGCCTGAACATACAAAAACATCTCAGTCATTTTGATTAAGAAGAACCTACATTAAGTGAAGGATAGAAGATATTGTTTTTATCCTCAATGTTACTATATGCACATTTTACAAAAAGCAAACCTACATTTCCGGTTACTTATTAATCAATTTTCCAGAATCAAAATCAGTCAAAATAACTACCTACCTTACTATTAAAATATATATATATATATATATATATATATATATATATATATATATATATATATATATAAATGAATGTTTGTGTAATTTTAGTATCACTAGATAAAGGAATACAACATTTTCCAATATATAATTTTTTATTTTGTGCAAGGCCTTTCTGAATCAAAGATTCCATCATCAGGCACTTCACAAATTATCAAGTGTTTACATTTTTGTAATAATAATTAATTTTATAGTAACATATGGTAAACAATTTGGATGTACGGTTAGCCAGTACTACAATTACTCGTTTTTCCAATGCTCCAAGATTCTACATTCGAATGTTTGTGTGTGTTATCAAGATATAGTGTTAAAAGATATAGCCTAAGTTATCAAAGCGCCTGCACATTGTAAACTACGATTACGAGATAGTTGTGTATAATAACCACACACTATGTGAAGGCGCTAAGTTTTTATCGATATTTGTCTTTCAAATGAACTTCTGTTTGGCCTTATAGCTTGAATGTTAGACCACTTTATTATTAAGTACATGCACGTGTAGAATGTCTATAAACATACACTTTTGGCAGATTTAATTTAGTTCACTTGAACCAGGAGTGCTCATACACGAGCAAAGCTTACAAAAAGCGTGCGAAACCGCGGGGAACAGCTAAAACAAGCTCTTATTTATATGATTATATATAATAAGCCTACGTTTATAAATGATACTTGGAATTTTACGTAATGAGGTGGTTAAAATTTAATTTGCGTTTAATGTAGACAAAACAGAGGCTTTGAATATTAAAGCCTCTAGATGGTAATGTCTTTCTAAACGTAACGAGCTAGAAGACAAAAAGACGAGTAAAGTAGATGGCATTCACGTGATGGAGAAGTGGTATATCACTATAAAGGAGGCTTTGTATTCCATTCACAGATTGACTGACACTCTTTGTTTTTCTGTACTGTATGTATAACGTATTGGAAGACAAACAGACATGTAAGGTAGTTTGTATTCAGGTGATGGAGAAGCAGTATATCACTATAAAGTAGGCGTTGGATTCGACACAGAGACTGACAGACTCTTTGTTTTCCAACATTCTTTATTTCCTATTATTCTTCCTTAAAACCAGTACTAAATATAACCTTGTGTAGCATTATATTATGTAAAGTAAAACGAAAAACTACTAAACTGTTTCGGCGATTTTGCATGCATTTTTGTGGTTATTCAGACAAACATTCTCAATATAAATTATTATTAGTGAAGGATTTAAATTTGCTATTCAAGGAAATAATGTAGGTCAGCACTTATTTATATAAATTAAGACATTTTACTGTTAACTTCAAAATTCATCCATTTGAGGTGGAGAGCTGCTATCAAATTTTAAATCGGCTAATTATGAAGAGGCTATTTTATATGCCTTCATGTAAGTAAAACATGCTAAAACCAGAACTCCACTGGAGAATGAGTTAAAACACTAATTACCTACAAAGAGAACAAATAAATTAATTGTTTCCGATTACTAGAAACTAAACTGTATAAAAGTACATTTTCAAAAGCTTTTCAAAATGTTATAGTTAATTAGACACTTGATATATCATTCCCGTATTACATGCAACTATCACATTAGAAAGTCCAAAGGTACATTTTGATCAAAATATTTTAACACATTTTCAAAAATGTTCAGTGTAAGTGTTAAATCGTTAGATCACAAATATAAACATATATGTCTGAAACCATGTTGATTGCATGGATGGGTTGGTTTTAGAATCCACAATTCTCTGATTACATTACCAATAAAACAAAAATATATATAAATAAAATGTTTTGATATTATATATTAATTAAATTTTATGTATCGGTTACTTTAGATATACTTTAAATTTATTATATACTTTTAGCTTTTAACCTAGTTACAAGGTTACAATACTGCTAAAACATCATTTTATACAGTAAATAAATAATTTATTATAAATATATGTACGTTTACATAAATACTAACACATAATTCGTACACTGATGTGTATTAAACATCTAAGCCAGATATTTTAAAATGTAAGATTCACGCTGTATCTCTAATTTTATCCACAAAGCTACTTATGTAATATATATTTAAATGAACTTTAATCATATAAAATCTATTTAAAACTTACTTCAAAAATCAAATAAATTTTGCAATGATCTTGAGATTTGAGATTATATGGAATAAAAGCATATTTGTCAGGGCAATGTAAAACTTGGCATACTCTATTATTAATTTATTGGGATGAATAGATTAAATATATAACTCCAAGTTATTTTAGGGATTCTTATTATTAAACACATACTACACCTGACTTACTCCGTGATGTACTAGAGTTAGTCTCATAATAAACATTGTTTAGTCTCGTAATATACTTGAACTACTATTTTAATATGTGTAAAATTCTCGTAATACACCCGAGGTAGTCTCGTAATATACCTCAGATAGTATCGTAATACACCTAAGATGGTCTCGTAATATACTTGAACTACTATTTTAATATGTGTAAAATTCTCGTAATACACCCGAGGTAGTCTCGTAATATACCTCAGATAGTATCGTAATACACCTAAGATGGTCTCGTAATATATCTGAGATGGTTTTATAATATAAAGCTATGCTTAAGTTTCTCGAGATTCACCAGGGCCAATATGTAAAAATCACGTTTCATAACTTATTTTGGTTTCCCCTTCGAGAGGGACCATACGAGCAACAATCAGAAGTAACTTTGTACGGCGAAGTTGCATTGTTACTTTAATAAGTACCAGTGGCAGTGGCGTTCACTGCTTCTTCTGATTGGTTTTATTTAACCAACGATATACTTACTTACATAAACATTAAAGATAATTAATACATAAAATGGCGGCACTTCCATATCTGACCTCAGTTGTCCACACACATTGCAATATAAAAAACGATTTTAAAAATTAAAACTAAATAATTAATATATTTCTCAGTTTCTTATAGTTCATATCGCATAAAACCTTTCGCACATAACTGATAAATTGAGGTGTATAAAGTTATATACGTATAAAAATATAGACACCCAAAAGTACAATAACACCACTCAACACCATACAACTATTTTTCGTATATAGTAATTAAACATTTGACACCGTAATAAAATTTAGGAAACGCTAATCCGTGTGGCTTTAACCGAGTGTCTCTATGAAATCTTCGCTTGACCATCAAACTCTAAACACAGACACAGCGACAGTTATGTTTAATTATGTCTATTAGTTATTGCCTGCTATTAATTTAATGAACTAATTGTATACATGTATTAGTATGTTATTTATTTATTGTTTGCTATTTATTGACATATATTAAAGTATTGATCAGTTTGAATATAGTTATTGATTTCTGACCAATATGAATTTACTTATTGACTGCCAAATATTTATTTTTAGTTATTAACATATACGGCAAATTAAATATAAACGGTAATTTTGCTGTTGACTGTACCAAACACGTTCGGACGTGATGCGGCTGTGGGCGATTGTCATTTTGCATAATAGGAGTTGGGGGAACTGCTTACTTCACACTAGCGTTGTGTTCTGCCTTCAGTACAGCCATGACTGAGCGAGAGGTACATCCATCTGTTGCGCAACGCATCGTCATAAAATTTTTAACAAATGAAGGTGTTAAGCCTTCGGCAATTTATACTCGTTTGCAGGCACAGTTTGTGGACACTACTCTGTCTCAAAATCAAGTGTATACGTGGGCCAGAGAATTTAGGGATGGCCGAGAACGTGTTGCAAACGAAAGTCACGGTCGACGCCCAAGGTCAAGTCTTACAGATGACAACATTTGTGCGGTTCGACAGCTTATTGAAGGTGATCGCCGGTTAACTGTTCAAGAAATGTCGTCGGAAATTGGTATCAGCTACGGGAGTGTTCAGTCTGCAATCACAGACCACCTTGGCTTCAAAGAAATTAGTGCTCGCTGGGCTCCGAGGTTGTTGACCGGAAATCAAAAACTGGTCAGGTCGGAGATTGCTGGGAGACTTCTGCAACGATTTCAAGAAGAAGGTGAAGATTTTTTGAGGCATGTTTTGAAGGTGAAAATGGCAAGTAAAGAGTGGCGAAGGAAGGACGAAGGCTGCCCAGTGAAAGCCGAAACTCGTCTCTCAGCCGGAAAAGTTCTTGCGACAATTTTTATTGACTCAAGTGGAGTTCTGTCCCAGATGGGATCGTGGGTGATGTACTATCCTCGTCTTGTGCTTCAACTTCTAAGGGCGTGGCAGGGCAAGGGGAGGAAGCCACCTTCCCTTGTCACTATTCCAGTGACAAGGGTAGAAAACCTTTCCCTCCTCTTGGTTTGGCCCTGAAATTGAGAGTAGTTACCTATCCCTTCCTTTCCTGATGTTCCTACCCCTACTTTACCAACAACCCCAGACTAAGGTGTTATGCGACCCGTGCTGAGAGTCTCGTGGCACTTGGGGTATATTCAGTGTCTACAACGGGGCCTTCTGGGAACCAGGGGACACCCATTCGTAATTACCCTTATCTTCCTAATCGGGTCACTGGGAAGATGGACTGCAAACACCCGGTTCTCGTGGGAACAGAATGGAGAAGGAAAAAGTAAACAAAACAAAACTGAAACTCAAGAGGTAAGCGAAGATCAACCAGAAAAGCTACCGATTGAGCAATTAAGAGTGTCTGTGATGACCCCAATGGAGGAGGACAGAAGTCTCTTGTCAGAAGGCAAAGTTCGGCCGGAAGAGCCAAAAAAGAAGCGGCTCTCGAGAGGCGAACTACGAAAGCGGAGGATTGAAGAGGCTGCCGCTAGAGGTGAGCCGATAATCCTCCGGAAAGAAAGGCAGAAGAGGTGGGAAGAGAAAAACTGAGCTCTGATAAAACCACACAACGAAGCCCGTTCCTCAAAAGGGAACTTGGTTGTTGTCGGGGCCCCAGAGCAAGGGAAAACTCATTCCGTACCAGCCCAAAAACAACAAACCCCAAGCTATGCAGGTGTGAAGAGGCTGCGATCGCAGCTGACACCTGAAAAACAGGCAAAGGGAGGGGAGAAAAGAAGGAAGGGGCATGATGGAGGTGTCACAAAGAAGACACCCGAAACATATGCCGAAAAGGTCTCTGTGGAGAAGCTGGCTATTGTCCGGCTTGAACACCCAGAAGTTAAACTATCGATTGAAGAAGCCAACAACCTGAATAAAGTGCTGGGCAAACGCGCCTTTAAGGGCAAAAACGTTAGGATGTGCAGCTGTCATGTTGAAGGTGGAGCGATAGTAGTCGGCTGTGTAAACACAGAAACTAAGGAGTGGCTGGAGAAGCAGGTCCAGGAGCTGAGTCCTTTTGAATGAGTTCAGCTGAAAATGGGCCCAATTAAAAGCCTGGTAAATATTTTTAAAGTTCAACTTTTATCCCTAAGGACATCGAGGTGAACAGCAAGCAAGAGCTGTTCGAAGCCCCCAAAAACCATAATGACCTTGACACGGATCAATGGACTGCCGTTGGAGGGAAATCTAGCACCAACGGCAAATTCCTGATCCTTCACGTGGACGAAGACTCCTTGAAGAAGCTGAAGACTCTGGCGATGCGCCCATTTTTGGGCAGCGACAGGATCACCTTTAAGCTGCATGGAGGTAAAGACCAATAGAGGATGACAGCGGTTCTCCAGATAAACCGTCACCACAGCAGAGCAGCTACGGCAACACTCTGCCGAAGATCCTGGCTGACGACATAGGCGTGGTCCTGATCCAAGAACCATGGACCGTTGACAGTCGTGTGATGGGGATGAGCACCGCTAAAGGTAATTTGATATGCGATTCTGGCAGTAACAACCCTAGAGCATGTATATATGTCAGTAACCAAATCATATCACTAAAAATGGCACAAATGTGTTCTAGAGACACAGCCGTGACAGAGGTTCATTTGCAGGCAGGTGATGGCAACATCAGAATCCTGTTTGCAGCGGTTTACCTCCCATACGATTCTCCAGAACTGCCGCCAAATGCGGAGATGAGGCGGATTGTGGAATTCGGAACCCTTACGCGGAGGCACTTGATTGTCGGTTGTGATGTGAATGCTCACCACACCGCTTGGGGGAGCACCAACATCAACAATCGGGGTGAGTGCCTCTTGAATTTTATAGTAGAATCTAACTTAGTTATTATGAAACAAGGCCGTATACCAACTTTTGTACAAAGAAGAGGTACAGGGGTAAGAGAAGAGGTCTTAGATATAACTCTGTCTAGCAACTATTGCAACTAAAGTTTTAAACTGGAGTGTGCTAGATGAAGCATGTGCTTCAGATCATAGGTATATCTCCTTTGACATGAGGTCGTACCAAATAAATGAGACCTATAGAAACCCAAAGAAAACAGATTGGGTAGCACTCAATGCAGAGCTAGAAAGCAATCTAGTAAGGGAAAATGGGTATCAGGGGCAAGGGGTCGAGGACATGGCGAACTCTTTGTAAAACGCCATGAAAGAATCGTACCACAAAGCCTGCCCCGTGATAGAAAAAAACTCAAGGAAAAAAGCATGTTGGTGGAACCAGGGGCTGGAAACCTTGAGGAAAAACCTTCGCAGAGCATATAATACATGAAAACGTGCAGGGAACTGGGATAGGTACTCTGCTGCCCTAACAGAGTACAATAAAGAGGTTAGAAGAGCTAAGAGAAACTCGTGGAGAGAAATCTGTCAGAGTATTGAAGAGGTATCTGACTGTGCAAAACTCCAAAAAGTCCTAGCTCGAAGCCCTATAAATGTGGTGGGTACTATACTTAGGGAAGATGGGACTCACACCAAGGATCCTGAGGAGACTCTTCAGTGTTTACTGAATACACACTTCCCAGGATCTTTACAAACCAGTGAAACAGTTGTTAGTAAGTGGCGGCGAGAACCTAGAGATAGCTCGT
The DNA here is from genome assembly GCF_021130785.1 of Homalodisca vitripennis. Lineage (NCBI taxonomy): Eukaryota > Metazoa > Arthropoda > Insecta > Hemiptera > Cicadellidae > Homalodisca > Homalodisca vitripennis. The sequence goes on from NC_060213.1 coordinate 132,283,486, forward strand.
CTAAGGAGGACTGGGACTGTGCAAAGACTGTTATAAACTACTTAGGGATAAAAAAGGCCCTGGAGTCTTTTAAGCCGTTCAAATCACCAGGTACCGATGGCATTTTTCCTGCTTTTCTGCAGGAAAGTGGGGACTTGGTGATACCTCTGCTTCTACGACTGTTTAGAACCAGTCTAGCGACAGGAGTCATACCCTCATCCCGGAGGACCTCTAGGGTTATATTTATCCCGAAGCCAGGTAAACCCTCCTATGAGGTTGCAAAGGCTTATAGACCAATAAGCCTAACATTCTTCTTTGCCAACACCATGGAGAAGGTTCTGGATAGGCATTTAAGGGACACAGTCCTCATCAACCGTCCCTTACATCCAAATCAACATGCCTATCAGAAAGGCAAATCTTGTGAAACAGCCCTACACTGTCTGGTTGGCAAGATTGAGCAAGCTATTGAACAAAAGGAAATAGTTTTAGCAGTATTTCAGGATATAGAAGGAGCTTTTATACGAGATAATACGAGTACTCACTCTATAGTGTCTAAGCTTACATCCAGGGGTACGGAGAAAACTCTTGTTAGATGGATAAATAACATGCTCAAGAGCAGAAGAGCACAGGCATCTTTGTGCGGAGTCAGGATGCACAGACGCAGCGAGGATGTCCACAAGGAGGTGTATTATCACCAAGCCTGTGGAACATAGTTGTGGATGACTTACTCTGGACTCTGAATGAACGGGGTATGTATGCTCAAGGCTATGCAGATGATGTTGTCATACTCATAAGAGGTAAGCATATGGTTACGTGTGTGGAAATGATGCAGAGAGCACTGGCCATTGTGGAGCGATGGTGTGAAGAAGAAGGACTTGCAGTGAATCCTTCGAAGACCATCATGATACCATTTACAAGTAGGAAGAAACTGGAAATCGCACAGCCAGTCCTATGTGGGGGCCAGATACAGATAAGCAGGGAGTTCAAATATCTAGGAGTCAAAGAAGATGATAAACTCACTTGGAATAGTCATCTGGAATACATAATCAGCCGATCTCAAACTACATTAATAATGGTGAGACGTGCGGTAGGACACACATGGGGGCTTAGACCCGACATGTCACATTGGCTGTACACCAGAGTCATCAGACCAATGATGGTGTATAGCTCAGTGGTATGGTGGCCAAAAGTCCAACAGGTGACTGCCGCAAAAAACCTGTCAAAAGTACAGCGGTTGGCATGCTTGGGGACAATGGGCGCCATGAGAGGAGCACCAACTGCTGCTATGGAAGTAGTGCTAAACCTCCCACCCCTAGACATATTCGTCATAGGAGAGGCTAGGATGGCTGCCTACAAACTGAAGTGCAATGGTAACTGGCATCATCACCACGCTAGTAAGCACTCCAAGATCGTTGACATTCTCAAACTGGATATTCTAGAAATGATGTCTGACAGACTGGCAAAGGTTACGAACTGGGAAAAACCTTTTCAAGTCAACATTATTGAAAGGAAGGAATTGTCAAAAGGTGAGCCTGACTACATGAAGAAGGCTCTAACCTGGTACACGGACGGGTCAAACTCTGACTCTGACTCTGAAGGGTACTGGGGCAGGGGTCTGGGGAGCCAGACCTAGGGTTAACTTAAGCTTTAGCCTAGGAAAACTGGCAACTATCTTTCAGGCTGAAGTTACAGCCCTTGCATAATGTGCAAGAGTTAATGTGGAAAGGGGCTACAAAGACAAAACCATCTACATTAACTCGGACAGCAGGGCTGCTCTGCAGGCCTTGGCCAACCATGATTGTAATTCGAAGACAGTCTGGGAATGCCATAAGGTCATGAAATTGCTGGCGAAAACCAATAAAGTTATTCTAACTTGGGTGCCTGGTCATAGAGGAATCACAGGTAATGAAGGGGCAGACAGTTGCGCTAACTTGGGAGCCAACTGTCCTCTTACCAGTCCTGAACCAACGTGTGGGGTCTCATATAACTTAGCACGTAGATCAGTTATCAAGTGGATGGTTAACAAACACCTACAACATTGGAGAAATACTGAGGGGAATGTACATGCAAAGCGGATGCTCAAGGGACTATCAAGGAACATTGCAGCAGATGCCCTTAGAATGAGTAGAACGGAGATCCGAAAGGTGACTGATTTTATTACAGGTCATTAGATATTCCGAAGCCACCTGAACAGAATAGGTATTCCAGTTCAGGAAACACTGTGCAGGAAATGTGGCGAGGCTGACGAAACAGCCAAGCACGTCATATTTAAATGTCCGGCATTACAGAGCAAACGCTTAAGATCCCTAGGTGTTCTTATGCATACGGAGAGGGGTTGGTTTTGTAAAGGCCTGGGATTTGATACAGCTTAAACCTGGGAGAGGGTGCACAATAAGCCGGATGGCTGAGAGGCAACTACCAGGCCTAGGAAACCTGGCCCTCTGTAACGAAAAAAGGGGGGAGTTCTACTCATTGATTTTCTTCACGATCAACAAACAATGAATGCGGCTTACTACTGCCAGGTGCTACAGTCAGCAAAAACCAGTTACCGGAACAAAAGACGAGGTGTGCCCATTAGAGATGTCATCCTTCTCCATGACAACGCAAGGCCTCACACCGCATTGTTGACAAGGGATAAATTGGAAGAAATGGGCTGGGAAACTCTCGAACACCCTCCTTACAGTCCAGACCTATCCCCTTGTGACTATCTTTTGTTTGCGCCCCTGAAAGAATCACTTGGAGGAAAACGATTTGAAAACAATGAAGACGTCAAAAAGCACGTGCGCGATTGGTTAACAACTCGCCCTCAATCTTTTTATGAACAGGGAATATTCAAGCTTCCAAATCGGTGGCAGAAGTGTGTAGATAATGCTGGAGACTACATTGAACATTTTTGAAGGTATAGTTTCTGTATAATATTATTCAATAAATTAAAAGATATACCGTTGAAAATTACCGTTTATATTTCATTTGCCTACTTATTGATTTATGTAATAGTATTTCATATCTGTCTCTGAATAAGAAATAAGGTATGACTCGCCTATTATAACTCGAGTGTCTGAACTGATAATTGTGGCTGACAGCCTATAGTTTGTTGATAATGAAGAGTTTTTGGGTTTTCTTGGCATGGCATCTCATCTCCATATTGGAAGGATGAAAATATGAAGGACCATCTTCACTAACTTTGATGAGAATGCCATAAACACATTGTTCGCTATATTGCTGAAGTTAAGAATCAGCTTATTGTAATCTGTAAGCACATCAGTTATCTGAAAAATGAACTTAGTTTTCTTAGTAGTGACCAAAAGGTGCTGTGAACAGAGTGCAGACTCTCAACTTCAGTGTTAAAGAATAATCTATGGAGTATAATATGTTGGAGAACGGTTCGACTGAGATCATCATGGGCCTTATTTTTTATCTTATTGCCACGCATATACCGGGTGAGGCAGACCACCACCCATGCAGTATTTATAGTGGGAGAACGGTTTGGTGAATTGACATAAAACAAAGTGCTTTCCCCATAAAATGCCCATGGAGAGTCCCTTTAAAATATACTCATCAAAATCTATGTACAGAATGTTTCAAATTAAGAGTTTAGTGTTCGAATCTAAAAAATGTTAAATGTAAAAATAGCACAAACCATATATAATTTTAAAGAGCTTATTAAAAGTAACTCATTGGAAATAACATAATTTACTTATCTAAATCCGTTGGTGTCCAAAAAGTTGCGGCAGTATTTTTATGTCAAATTTTACGGAACACTACGTCTGATTCGAATTTCTTTGTCGCGAGAAACTCAGCTTCATTCTGATAAGCCATATGACTGCGCTATTGTTGTTAACCACCAAATCACATTTAAAAAATTCAAAATTCATATAAGAAAAACTTTTTAAACAGCCAACATGCATAATGTTATACATAATTTTAAAGGTGTCATGAAGGAAAACTAAGTTTGTAATTACACTTTTTTGTATCTCTAATGGTTTCCGAAGAATAAACAGAAATCTATTTTTAGGCAATTTTTCCAAGGTATTTTAGTGAAACTTTGACTGAGTTCGAATATAAATTATTATCTTTTTGAATAAAAAGATCATAATAACTGTTATTACATCTTACTATCGAAATAATAGAGGATAAGAGAATTTTATTAAAGGGTAAAGTTTGTTTCTCCAGACAGGTAATTCCAGAATCCAAACGCTAGCCCTTTATCACGAGAAGGATGCGAGACGTAACAGTATTTTCCTGTAAAAAAGGTAAAACAGGCCAATCCGAGGTAACGTAAATAATAAAACAGAACTGGGCCTCCAGGAGCTTCTCTGACGGTAAGCTGCAGTAAACAATATAATCCACGGCTGAGCTGTCTTTGATCTTTCCCTCCCATCTTTCCTTCAATACATTTATTTAACTTAGCTTCAACTTGAGCTACTTAGGTAGTAGGTAAATTTTCTTTTAAATGGTTGGTATCACTTAACCTCACAACATTGTACCCAGATCAGTATTAAAACTTTTATATTTTTGACTCAGTCAATACCATTCATTCCCTCAAACTTACTTTTCGAGTTTGTGTGCCTACGTAAACAAGACAAAATTCAGGTTCCAAGATCTATGCACGTTATAATAATAGTCTTAAGTACCAAGCATGACTTAAGTACCTTATCTATGATTTTTTTAAATTTATGTGTAAAGGTATTTATGTCAATATTTATGAGTCAACATTTATCTACACAAATATTATTCTTAACATTAATTTCCAGTTATTTCCATAGATATATGTATATGCCAAGGTTTAAGTGTGTTTAATTCTATAATTCATTAGGAATAAATAGTAATAGAAATTACGTGAATTATTCTTTCTACGTTACCCTAATATAAGTATTAATTCCTTTTTTTAGTTATGATCATTTAAATCACAATAACATTCTGATAACTAGAACGCTATGAACGCTTATAATATCATCAGGCAAATAGAAACTGTCAACCTCTTGAATATAATAACTAGAGGTTACTCAACATTTTATTCTTTAAATAAACTTAAAATGGTTTCCTGTATATGTATAAAATTATTTCTACGACGAATTTGTTACTTTAATTAAAAAGTGCTACTATTTTCATATATTTATCTATTCTGTGATATTTTATAACAACATGACATCAAGACTAAAAGCCGTACAATGGCCATTGCTTCATGGCTCTTGCTTCCTTCTTTACTTACCTGATTCTTGCCATAAAACGCATTGTGTTGTGACGTAGGTATAATAAGAAAGTGTAAGAAGGGCTGAAAGTGATTTGTGACAGTCTTCTAACCTTTCATTACTATCGCAGTAGAGTCACGTGAATTTTATACTGTAATAGACTGTACTAAAAGGACGAGGTAAATATAGTGGATACTGAAGAATGACGTAATGGTGGTAAAGTGTCTTGATCCAAGGGCTGAGAGGGATTTGTGACAGTCTTCTGTAACCGTTCCTTACTATCGCGGTAGAATCACGTGACTTTTATACTGTAATAGACTGTACTACAAGGACATGGTAAATATAGTGGTTGCTGATGAATGACATAGTGGTGGTAAAGTGTCCTGATCCAAGGGCTGAGAGGGATTCGTGACAGTCTTCTAACCTTTCCTTACTATCGTAGTAGTGTCACGTGAATTTTATACTGTCATAGACTTTACTACGAGGTATTCTAACCTTTCCTTACTATCGCGGTAGAATCACGTGAATTTTATACTGTAATAGACTGTACTACAAGGACATGGTAAATATAGTGGTTGCTGATGAATGACATAGTGGTGGTAAAGTGTCCTGATCCAAGGGCTGAGAGGGATTCGTGACAGTCTTCTAACCTTTCCTTACTATCGCAGTCGAGTCACGTGATTTTTATACTGTAATAGACTGTACTACAAGGTCGTGGTAAATATAGTGGTTACTGAAGAATGACAATGGTGGTAAAGTGTCCTGATCCAAGGGCTGAGAGAGATTTGGATCAGTCCCCTTACTCTCTCTAACCCCAGCTTTTCCCTTCACTCCGACCAACACAGGTACTAAAGTCTTTATATTATGTGTAAAAACTGAAAACTCTGATGAAAAAAATACTTTACTAACTGTTACACAAATATCAGTTGACAGGAACATTACAACCCACTAACAGAAAATATTTATGATACCAATGAAAATATTTACACATTTTTTTTATTTATTGTATTCCACTACGCGTGTTAAACTAATACTTGTATAACTGGGATATATGTAGCATTCACCCTCGTCAGGAAATATCAGTGAGTCATTTTGCATTTTGCCCTATCATGGCTCCCAGATACTAAAACTTATCTTAATTCCCAAATATATAAACATCCCTTTGTGAGTAAGAAATTACAACTAATACACGGAGATTCTAATCTAGTCCTATTCGAGAAATGCAAATATTATACAACCATCTTGTTAATCTCTTTCAGCAACGATAATGACCTGGAATATTTATTATGTAAGCTCTACACCATGAAAAGGTTCAGCAGGAGCATCACTATTGTTCTTAGTGTACCGATTGTATTAAATAATAATTCTGGGGTAACTGGATTACCGGTGGAAGGCCCAGAAGAATGATAAGGACTGGACTGTACAAAAGAGGCTGCTATCAGCGAGGCGCGCATCGCAGATGGCAGTGTTTGATAACGAAATTGAGAGGTGGGTTGAGGTAGACGTGCCGTACCTCCCGTCTCAGTTGATCGGAAGTTGTTGTAACGAGTAGACTTTGAAAGTGTTTAGAGTTAATCTTTTTGCTAATCGTCATCGAACCTGCGGGTAAGTGAACCTTTTAACTGGAGTCCAGTCAATATTCATACTTAGTTATTTTGAATAATTTTGGGAAAAGAAATATTGTAAAAATTAAATTTAATGGGAATTTAGGAACTTGTCCTTTTGATCTGTGCAATATAAAACTTGTTGGTGCAGTGAGCACATGTATATACAATTTTATGTAAAAATACTAAAAGAGTTTTGTGGTTGTTACATATGATTTCAGCAATAATTTTTAATTCTCTAACACTGAAGAATTTTTAAATCTCTAACACTGAAGAATTTTTTATTCTGTAACACTGAAGCAATTTTCAATTCTCTAACACTGAAGAATTTTAATTTTCTAACACTGAAAAGAAGTAAGAGTTAAAGTAAAGTAAAGAAAATTAGTAACAAAATAAAATTGTATTTTGAAGGTAAATTAAAGTGAAGAATTTCCAGATCAGATTAGAGTGTGAAAGTGTTGAATTTTTAAAATTGAATAAAAGACAAGCTGTAAGAACTTTGTACATTTTTGAGTGACGAATATATTACAAGTTTGAATTTAAAATTCATCAAGTAGTTTTTATTTTAGTTTTAAATCCAGTAATTATTTTATAAAGAAGTTTTATTTTAGTTTTTTTTTATTTATTTTTTTAACTTTATTTATTTCAGAAGATTTTCTTTTATTTTTTGAACCTTCACAAAAGTTTAAATTTCAAAGCTAACCCCTCATGTGAAAGTTAAACGGTACACTAGCGTAACAACAAACTATGACACCCAAATTTCTTGATTATGACACTTCAGCATCCTTCACGTTTTGTTGTGATTGAAACTCACATGATCTTTTCACAATTGTAAAACACTTTTGAGTGTGCAGTCAGCAACATTAGAAGTACTCAATGCGGACATCGTGAATATATACATTTAAGCCTAGGTTATAAATATATAAATATAAAAACATATTTATTATTTTAATTTCTAATACATTTACGAAGGTCCAATACAAAAAACGCTACGAATGAATTGTTAGATACTTAAAACGATAACGCTCATTAACAGAGCTCTTTCTCGATATTGATTTTGTTTCCTAACTGCAAGCAGGATATTTCGGGACACACTGAAATGTCAGCTGAGCCATGAATTTAGTAAAATTGTTATTAAAAGAGTTTATTGCACAAGTTAATAAAATCTCATCATTTTGTTATCCTTACGCTCAAAGTTTATTTTGGCAAATTACGTTTATTTATGGCCCCGCATGTACTTAGGTATAAACATTATGCATCCTGGGAACTTTTAACTGGAATTCATATCGACACGGCCTTCTAGGTACTGAGCAATGCTTTTCACATCACTGTCTGAACTAAAGTTCTATTAAACTACTGAAACTCATTCCGTGAAGCTTTAATTGACCTTAAACATAGGAAATTATATATCTATAACCATATACTTATTTATAATCATAACTCTGTTTTTCTACTAAATTCTAAAGTTGAAATAGTGATTATACAGCCGCACATGGCCACTAAAGTGACTCGGGAAGTTCAGCGGAAATATCTAACAGTTTGATATTGTTAAAAGAAACTTTCATTATTTAAACTTTTAACATTATTAAAAAATAAACGTTTAGTTATTGATACTTTTGACATTTTTCGGTACGATGAATGTAGTATAAACTAAAGCTTTTCGACTGACCACTAAAACTATGAGATGTTAAATAGTTTTTCGTACATTTCCCTCTTTATGAGTGACAGTTCACTTTGTTATCATAACGTGTCTTGAATCAGTTTCCCCATCATTGTAAATTATAACAGTTACTCCTGACTACCAGGGGTTAGACAGACCTCAAGTCAGAGTTAATGAACCGACTAATGAACGGCTCTGAGCGGTATACAACCGATGAAAGACAACTATTCTACACCATTAGGGATATACAGTTCCATAAAGAACTCGTTCACTCCCGGTTCCTTTGTGTCCCAGTCTTTTGTCTCTCTCAGAAAACTCATTAACTCATTTGTTCACCAAACTCATTCTCTTTCCACTATGAGATATAATTCATAATGTTGATCCAGCTATCCGTTCTAACAGCAACGTCGTCAAGAGAGATTAAAAATTATATTTGTACCCTTTTAGTGTAAAGTGTTATATGAACACTGTGCATTGGACCCTTAATAGATTTCCTTCTAGCGTCATGAAATATGACAATCAGAAAACGATCAAATAAAACAATTTTGATTACTATAATTTCTTTAAATATATTCTCAGCTTCAGTTTTCAATTAGTTGAATATTATGTATATCAAGTGTGATTGTAATGCCTTACTCTATTGCGTTTACAATTCTCATATTATCACAATATTAATGCTGTAAAACAACTCATTTTAGCTCTTATAGTAACAGGTCTTCAATTATACTACATTTACGTTTGAGTGGAATGCATTTCACGTATCAAACAAATTTATATTTATTATAGTGATTATACAATAAAGAGACTACAATTATGATTATTAGAATATGAAGTATGTTAATTTAAATCTAATTTCAAATATTAGTTTTTCAAAGGAAGTATTTAATCTAGATTCAGAAACTATAGATATTTCCTCATTGTCTCCACATAGGAAAGGATTATTATTATTGTTTCCTACATTCCAATATGAAAATTCTCTGAAGTCTAATCACTTTTAATAAGCTAAAACGTTTCAATGACACCAGACTTTGCTTGTTTAGCAGTCCATGACGAATTAAGGCTTTTAATAAGAGGTTGCGTTTCAGCCCAACAAATCAAATAATACTGTATGTCGGTTATTGGTGTCAATGTGAAGTATGTGGCTCAGAACTCAATATGTAACAAGATCTCTGATTCGATAATTTGCAACAAGCTCGATACAGTATACTAGAGTGTTTTCTTTTTGTATTTTTGTGTTTTTAAGAATCAAATTTGACCACAATACCTGTCCAGTTTTCTAAAGGGAGTATAATATCCAATTGAGGATGTTTAGATAGTCACTATATATATATATATACACCAAATTTATATCACCACTTATATCACCAAATATATTCGCTAAATTATAATATAATGAAATGCTCCATGATGTGATTCCTGATTATGGCTTTGCAGTTGAACAGTTTATACATTTAATTATATTTATTGAGTTCTGTTACTGAATTTTTGTTTGTTTAAAGTTTTACTATCCTGTTATTGAATTTAGAAGTTTATTATTTGTTATTATTGTTGATATTTATTGCTGTTATGAATTTATCTGTTTATTGTTAGTTATTTTTTTTGTTCATTGTCGTTATTATTGTTGATCTTTATTGTTGTTATGCATTTAGATGTTTATTGATGGTTATTGTTTGTTGTTATTTATTTATTTTTTTTATTTATAGAGCAATAACTTAATCATATGTGTGTACACTCATGACAGAGCTTACATGTACTGGGAGTCACTTGGAATACCTTTTAGTCAGAAAATGTGTGTTTTGTTGGTGTAATTGTAATAGTATTTATTGTGTTTTGTTGGGGTATAATTTTCATTTAAAATGTTGTATTTGATAGTTTTAAATTGTTATTATAGATTGTTAATGTTATCATTATTAATTATAATAAGTAATTTTATTTTAGAGTAGACTTTTCCTGGGAGTATTGCACTGTATAGTAGCTGTATGAAAAAAGTGTATTAAAGAATGCTTGTTTTTTTTTTTTTCAGAATCTCGCATGTGATGTGTCAGGCACATGGGATCATGTATCAAATAAAAAAACTTTTAATAAATAAACATATTTGAACTGTGAACTATGAACTATTTCTTGCATTGAAAATATCCGTCAAACTAGTTTGACTAACATGATCTGCCCAAGTTGAACACTTATTTAGGGGTACTTTGTTATGTAACATAATACCCACACTTCACGAACCTTTAAGACATTGATGTAATAATATGTTTTATTATCTATAGACATAACATTATCTGTTAAATAGAAGTATAGTCTGGAAACTTACATAGAAGTGTAAAAACGTGCCTGAATGTTTTATATATATATATATAAAACGTTCAGGCACGTTTTTTACACTTCTATAAAGGTTTCCAGACTATACTTCTATATATATATATATCAACAAAATAAATGGTCATCAGCAAACCACAACACAGTGGTACAGAACATGAACGAGGAAAGTCGGTTATATTCATAACCAATATGGTATTAGTATTGACAATCTCTGTGTACTGACGGTCTCGTTACTTCCTTCTATTCATTATAGAAGACTTACTATAAACAGAAACATTTTCTCCAGGGAAGGCCGAACAATAGTATTTTACTACTAAATAAAGATAAGTGTAAAAAGACTTGTTCATTAGTCTAGAAGTCTTCATGTGTTCATAGCTCTCACATTCTTATCGATAAGTATTCTATAGTTTTGTAAAGTTTAAGGAAGTACAGGATAACGTGTTGAAAATTACAATTTACTCGTGATAAAAGTATTATTTTAACTTAACTGGAATAATAAATCAAACTCAATTCATATTAAATTTTCTTTAATTGCATATATTACTGATTGTATCCCTATGAGGTTATCAAAATGTTTCAAAATAATGTCAATTACTACGGTAAAAACTCGTTCCTACTTAAGTATTATTTATATAATTAATTATATTCTTGACATATATTTGTTATTATAAATTGTACTTCTATTTTTTCATAAGACTCAGTGAGGGTAGATCTCTAAAGCAGTAGGTTTTAACTTGATAATTTTTCGGTCAGGAAAATGTTACTTGAGGGATCTAAAGCTGACTAAAGAGACTAGAACTCACCAGCCATCAGTAAAGGTGACTTGAACATCCGTTGGTTAGGGTCAGAGCCTGAGATGTGACCGGCTTTGAGACAACTTACAACTTAGTTGCGAGATTACCTCAGCTTCACAACTTTCTCGCCCAACTTTATTAACAGGTAAATAACTTTAGTGTACAGTTTTTTACACATATGTAGAAGCAGATCATGAAATTTACTGTTTAGAAAATGTATATAAGCGCTTCATCCATCTTCAGTCCCAGGATGATTTTTTTAGATTAGCACTGGACTTAAACGTTGTTCTTTCAGAAGCGAAATCATCACTTAATGTCTCCAACTATTTAAAAGGTTCAACACGTTCCTTGGACTTGTTATTTAAATTTTTCGTAAGATTAACGCCATGTGGGAAACATGTTTTAAAAATAGTTAAAAGCGATACGTCTAAGCGTCTTGTAAAATTGTGCTTTGTCCATTTCCCTGTTCCCAGTATGGAAAAAAACCGTCAAGAGACAAGAAGTTAGTAGAAGTTATTATGGATGATTGAATAATTAAGGAATGAGCTCTTTATGTTACAAGATCGAGTTAGGACTGCATAGTCCTTTTCACACTTATCCTGATGCTGAGGCATGATTTTATACGTATTTTTAGTAACTTTTTACAATACACAATTGAATGAATTAGTCAACACAAATCATACTTTATAGATCATATGAAAATCTTCCGAAAAACAGAGGCAATAAGCATTGGCGATTAAAAAGTTGCAGTTTTGTTTCAGAACATTTTTTTGCAAGCTGTACAGCTTTATGGCCCAAAGACCAAAAAATACGAGTAATAATTATTTGAAAAATCAACAAATCCAATCATATCAAATCAAATTTTTATTGCCAGGACATAATCACATGTATAGCAATAGTCAAGATATTCTAAAATTAATATCTAAAATTTAAAACTTTCACATCGCCTCAAACCACATTCAAACATACAAATTTTCAGCCAACTCCACATTCATCCAGCCAATATTCCCATTTCCAGCGCCGGTAGTCAGTTTGCTAATTGTGCGGTCACCCAGTCGAATGCCATAAACTCGTCAGCACTATAAAATGCTTGCGACACTAAAAAGCGCCTTAAACAAGTTTTTAACACCGAAAGCTTTATACTCAAAATGGTGGTTTATTAAAAACTTAAAAAAAAAATATCTTTACAACTGCATATGACCAACCGGTAATTATGTCGTAATTAGACCATTTAACTACAAATCCAAACACACGAAGTTTACGAAAGTCTGTCAATAAATAAGAGAGATAATTAATTTTTTAAACTTAATATATCGTGAATAAGGTGAACTGTGAAAACTACCCAATTAAAATTTTACACTGTGCAGCTCATGCCGTTTATTAAACTAATTACAGGCTATGTGTGTCTGTGAGATCTACGTGATCGTATTTTCGTCAAAATACTACATTCAAGGAAGAAAGTAAAATTGGAACATTAAAAATGGTTCTTAAGAAGGACTAAGATACTCATTCAAAGAGAATGTAATATGACTGATGCAGCCGGAAGCTACTCTTTAGTTAGGCTACTGCCTCTTTTTGGTTGTTGCTATCTTAGAATAAAGTGTCTGTGCTTCTTTCTACTCAGAAATGGGTAAATTAAAATAGAACATTATAGAATATTATACCTATAAAAACGGAAAATTTACTACTTTTTCAGTTACAAAAATTTAATAATTATTTAATCAATATATTTAATATACTGATATATATATATTATTAACATATTTATATTATTATATATTAAAATAATTTTTAGTATATTATTAATATTTTCATTTTATTTTACGTTACGGATTGATCATTAAGGTAATATTGAACATTTTTACACAGTCTATAAAACAAGAAAAAACATATTTACAACGTAAATAATTTAAGTCGATTTATTTGTATTAACTTTTTGTCTTAACATAGTGTTCGTCTTCTATCCCAATGCGAAAGGAGGTGGTTTTCCGCAAGTGCCCTAGATTGGTTCTTCAGTTTTGGTTGAGTTTAGGAATCCCATCACTCGTGGGGCTAGAAAAAGTTCATTGCTGTCTATCTGTCTGTCGGCAAGAAATCTCGAAAACGAACTAACTTGTAGATTAGAAATTGTGCATAAATTCATCAATAACGGTGCATGACATGGAATTTGGCTAAGCGTTAGCAAATATTTTTACATTGGTCTTACAGGTAATTATGATGGCAACGAGACAGTAGTAGATTAAGAAAATTTGTAAACAAACTCAATACACCCAAAAGAGATTCAAACACGTGACATATTTATCCTAAATATCCGAACTTCAGAACATCGTAACATGGTATGTAGAGTTTTATAATTTAAACGCTGATCCAGTTTAACAAACGAGAATGTAAACTTATTATGTGGCAAGACATTTCTGGAAACATTTCATCTATAGACTTTTAATTTTCTTTTTGAAAATTCATTTCTAAAATGAATGAGTCCATGATGCGTCTTTGGTGTACACGCTTTTTCTATGATTGTCTATCCGTTTGCAGGCATCTCAAAAATGAAAAATCCTATCGATTTGAAATTATGTAGGTAACCTCAGCAAAGCTTGTTACTAAACATGGCGTGATTTGTTTATGTACTTGGAGCGTGGTAATAAAATTATGAATATACTTTCTTTGTTGTTTATAAAGATAGCAAAGAGTGTGTTTTTATGAGAGGCGGTTCACTTTTAATCCTTGTTCTCTTTTACAGTGGCTGTTACAAATTTTGAAAACGCATAATAGAATATCTGGGTTCTTAAGGACTGTAGTTTACAATTGAAATAAAATCTGTCAGATCATATAATACAATTTTATTTACGTATTCCATATTTTTTTTAATAATTAATATGAAATCATTACCGCAGGCTGGAGTCATATAGAAGTCTACAGGCGAGTGAGACGGCGAGGCTTTAATGATCTACACAATTATAAACTACACAATCATTGCTGGAGCCTCGTTTCAAAACACTAGTTGTAAGTACACAGTCAAAGAAGCTGATGTTGTATATTTTGGACAAATACAAACTGATAAACACAGTTAGTTTCGAAGAAACAATAAATTCAGTTGTTCCGAGAACATCTTCAGAGTTTGTTAGCTTTAATTCTCGCCCCTCCAAACGACGTGTACTTGTTTTATTTCATGCTTCTCATGAATTGTTTTTTGTAAATTTGGGCCTGGTGTTTATATATATGAAGTCACAAACTTGAATAAATTATATATATATATATATATATATTATTTATATGATTATATCAATCAATCAATCAATCAATCAGATTTTTATTACCGGAAACATTACTTTAATGCATGGCAAAAGTCAACTTTTTACTTGCTAGAATTTTGTCATACACCCCACAATAGATCTCATTCAGAATACAATTTACTAATTTACATACATCCATTCATTCGCCAATGATTCCCACTTCCAGCGACGGGTTCAGTCAGTCTTTTTAATTGGTGGTCTCCCAATCATATGCCAAAAACTCGTCTACATTATAAAGTGCTTGTGACACTAAAAAAGCGTTTCAAACGAGTTTTTAACACCTTGGGCGTTGGAGCGTTTTTTATTGAATTTGGTAATTTTGTTGACGAAATGAACACCCGCCTGTGAAGGCAAGCGTTCATAAACTACCGTTCTGTGTCTACCAGTTCGGTAGTTATCTCTGCCTCTAGTCTCATACGCATGTATGTCTCGGCCATTCGTCATGGTACATTTAGACATACAAAACATAGTTGCTTCCAAGATGTAGAGACTGGGCAACGTCAAACAGTTGTAAATTTTTGAAGGCTTCCTTACACGACTCTCTAAATTTCAACAGAGCGACAATGCGGATCGCTTGTTTTTTTTGCAGCTTGAACACTCTCATAAATTGATTGTTTTGCACAAGCTCCCCCACAACACCAACCCGTAAGTGAGATGGGGGTAAATCAAGCCATAATACGCTATCATTAGAACCTGAATAGGGCAGTATTTGGCTAGAGACCTCAAAACATAAATGCCTGAGGCCAATTTGGAGCAAACGTGATCGATGTGATTATTCCAAGTCAACCCTCGATCTAGGTATATTCCCAGGAATTTCGAGCAGTAGACTTCTTCCAGCATTGTGTCAGCCAACATAACAGCTGGCTCGTCATGCCTGTCTACTGATCGCAAAGCAAAATTTAGAAAATTAGACTTTGCAGAATTTGTCTTAAGATTGAGGCTGTTGAAATGTTGGACGCAGTTGTTGATCTCAACAAAGCTCTGCTGTTCCAGAATCAATTTTGATTTGCTAGTGAAAACAGAGAGTCGTGTCATCAGCATACTGCACAAGTTTTCCGTGCAGAAGTGATGAACCTACGTCATTGACATAGATCAGGAAGAGGAATTGGACTGAGAATTGAGCCCTGTGGGGACACCATAGCTCAGGTGAATTGGTTCAGATAATTTGTTTGCGATCTGGACAATTTGGGTTCTGTGGCTTAAAAAATGACCCTGAGCCACTGGAGAGGCACGCCTCGAATGCCATGAGTTTCAAGTTTGTCAAGCATTGTAACATGGTCAACGCAGTCGAATGCTTTCGATAAGTCTAGGAACACACTTAATGTGGGGAATCCCGACGTTCTAGCCCCTCTACAACCCTATCGACTAGACGTACAACTGCGTCTATTGTCGACTTACCCTTCCTGAAGCCAAAACTGGTCTTCAGATAGCTGGTTGTGCTTATTTAAAAAATTGAAGCATTCTTACCAAGAAAAGTTTTTTCGAATATTTTGCTCAAAACTGGCAAAATTGAGACAGGCCGGTAATTGTGTGGGGAGTGGGGATCATCTTTCTTAAAAATCGGGCTCACTTTCGCGGTTTTTAGGAGTGAGGGGAAAACTCCTTGTTCAAAAGAGAAATTTACTAATTGGGTTAAAGGTTTCACAATATGCTTTGAACATGTTTTTATTAGCCACATCGACATTAAATTTAAATCATTTGATTTTTTGGCTGGGAGCTGCTGAATTATTTTTTCAAGCTCTTCCTCAACGACAGGTGCCAGTGCCATGGAGGCTACTGGACACTATCTCCGTCTTGGGATTCCTTGTGGCGGTGATGGGCAAGGGCCTTGCTCACAAGCAGAATATTATAGTATAGAATATTATATATAGAATATTATAGTGTAATTTGTCATAGTACAAATGCAGAGAACATTCTTACCGTTAATAATTATGAAAACCACCGTTTTTCTAATAGAAATATATTTTAATACTTGCCTAAGATAGTACCTGAGCAAATAGCTTATATTGTCATAAGTGTTATTAGTAATGGTTTCCAATCTGCCGTAACCGTATTTAATTCCTCTAAGTGAATTTCAGACACACATTAACAGCTGGACGTTTATATACTAGTTGTAACCAAGTAGGCTGAGTCAGTGGATTTCTGTGACCGCTGTTTGAGGATAAAATCTGGTAAAACACCATTACATCGTTATATTCTTCAAAATCACCAATAATAGTCTCTATGGTTACTTAACCAAGGTTAAGAAGTGTTTTTGGTTTCCGAACTTGCTGACACTATAGTAATGGGCAGCTGGGCAATGCAAGGTAAAGAATGTAAAACATCCCTCGTAATACTTCCTATTGTACAGTAGATGACAGTTGTAACACTGTCATCACGAATGCCTGAAGGAATCATCAATATATCTCATCTAGCGATAGCTTCCTACAAAAAGTAACTTTGATGCGTACATAACGGATATCTCTTCATTCAAGTTTTGTCCGGAACAACAATTATCTGTTAATTGTATTAATCTGTGTAATCTGTGTATTGTAATTGTGTTAAACTTGTAATTTCTTGAGGATACCAAGTAATACTGATTAACTCCTATATCGTACTTCACGTAGCAGGTAGGTATGTAAAGTTTCACGTGATGGACTTCGCTAGACATCATGAAAATTCAAAAATGTAGCTCATTTCATTCTAGATACGTCCAGCAGACATTTAGACAGCTATACAATCGTTTTGAAAATTATTGTTATATCCCCCTGGCAAACAAAAGGGAATTGTGACAGCCTAGTGAGTGAAGCTTCATTCAATGATGCTCACCCATTGGTCTATATGCTTGTCATAGAACTCATCTTGTTTGTACAAAAACGAAGTTCCATGTCAAATTTTAAGTCTACAGATGACATCTTTCTCGAGGAATCTAGTCAGATAATACATTAAAATCTGTGTTACATAATTTGGGTTTCATAGCAGTGTTACTATACTTATGCTATGTGTGTAATAGTCATGCGTTAAAGTCTTATGTTAAGTTTCTTTCTAAATGATTCTTTTTTCCATCGTTGTTACCCATAAGACCAATGTAAAAATGTTTGCACTCTACGCTCAGCCCAGTCCGATGGAATGAACTGCTCTATAATCAAACTCAATGTTGTCTATATTTATATGCAAAATTTCAAATCTTTAGGTCAGTTAGTTTTCCAAATATCGTGTGGACAGACAGATTGACAGAAATGGGTTTTTCCAGCCTTTCGGATTATTGTTTGATTATTTTCAACGCTTAGCCAATTAGTTTGCTAGTAAGTCAAATGATATAAGATTGTAACTGTCAGGTCCCAGTGCTTATGTTCTTGTCACTATTATTTTATTAACATTCACCTCTAGCAAAGATATGACGATAATTTGTGCTATTATGTTAAAAAACGTATGATAGATTGTGATAGCAGCCATCTTCAATTTTGTCCCATAAGAGCTTTTATAAACTTCAATCAGATTTACGATCTTAATTATTGTATTATATATATTTTATTAAAAGTTCATAGATGGCGGAGTGTTTCTCCAAACAATGTCACTCGTGGTAAACACCTCACTGGCTACTTTTGGCTTTGACGAAGGTATGGATACCTACTTGTTATATACATCTCACTGACAACTTTCAACTTTGATGGAGGTATGGATAGCTACTTGTCATAAATACCTCACTGACAACTTTCAACTTTGATGGAGGTATGGATAGCTACTTGTCATAAATACCTCACTGACAACTTTCGACTTTGATGGAGGTATGGATAGCTACTTTTCATAAATACCTCACTGACAACTTTTGACTTTGACGGAGGTATGGATATCTACTTGTCATGAACACCTCACTGGCAACTTTTGACTTTGACGGAGGTATGGATATCTACTTTCCCAAATTACCTCTCTGGCTATTTTTGGCTTTGAGGTATGGATACCTAATTTTTTCATCGTATTTTCATGAGAGATATCTCATTTAAAAAATATAATAATTACGTATCCAAACACTACTTAAGCATTTGAAAATGTACACTTAAAGTTAAAACGCGTTTGGACTAAAAATTATAAAGTAAATTTAAATTTGTTATTATGGGATAAAACTTAACTTAGTTTTATTGGAACTGGCTCTACGATAAATAGCATACCATAAATATGTACCTAATACTTCAATGATAGTAATATTATAAAGTAAAATCTTACCAATAAACTAATTAGTATTGTACTTAACTGCAGTAATAAATAATAGCACTTCTCATAATTTGGATACGGTTTCATCTAGACACTGGCAACAAAGGTTGAATTACTAACAGAACGTGTGGGCTCTGGAAAGTTTCTGTAAAGTGAAGCCACGCTGTCAGACTCCACCTCCCCCCCCCCCACCACTGGAACAATCCTCCTCACAACATCACCTCTTTATATCCCTCCGATCCCTAAATCCCCTCAGCAACTTATTGACTTTGTGTTTGGGAATTTAAAGAAACTTTCTTTTCCGCCCTTTCTCATTTTAAATGTATCAAGTAGTTTGATGTTATCAGGAAAAAGTCTTAACTGATCTAAAACTGAATGTTAAAAATTAAAAAATAAATACTTTTAAAAATAGGCACGAACAAGTTAAAAAATAAAGCCTTTTCGAAAAGGTGAGTCTGAATGCAAATCTAATCAAATCAAATATCCCTTATTTACATAAGACCTGTAACATACATTGGATTGCGTCATAAATATTAAAAAAATACATGTACAGTTTTTATATCTATACATACAGACTATTTATTTCCAATAAATTCACTGAGGGTGTAGAAACATTTTCGTATTAAAAAGCCTTCGGTGTTCTCTTAAAGACCATTATATCATTTACATTTACATTACATTATAAAAACAGTGATGTTTGAAAAAAGAGGTTGCATGGGGGGAAGGAATATTTAATTTGTTGCTATTCCTGAGATAGTGTCCGGACTGCGGAATTAGTGACTCGAAAATGAGAAAATGTAGTTAGTACTTCCATGTGTGTACTAACTACAATTACGGTTTTATTTACTCATTGCAATATTATATTCAATAGATGTTTTATTGTGCAATACGATTTTTTAGAAAAATTATTAAAGGACAGTGTAGCAACCGAGTTTTCTACACGTAATACCATTATTTGCAAAGTCTATGAGAGAAACAGATTTCAGACAAAGGGGAAGGTGAACTGCAACAATCTCCACAATCACATTGACTTGTCCCTTCCCAACATAGCTATGTGAGGAATAAAATACGGATATTAAATAATAAAATGAGAGAAAATAAAAACTACAAGTTTTAGTTTTTTGTCAAAATGACACCTCCGTAGTTCAAGGTATCTTTGACCTGGCTATATGTAAACTTCACTGCCCCTTTAATAATACCAAACATTCATTTAACAATTTAGCTGTTTTAACCGGTTTAAACTTGAAGATAAAAAATATTAACTTTTTTAAGTAATAGCTGTCCTTTGCAAACAAACATCATTAATATTATGACTCCTTGTATGTATCTAAAACGAAATGTGACACTGATCATAGAAAATCTTAAAGGGCACAAAAAACAATTCATCCCGTTTTTATGAAAACTAAGAATCAAATGTTTAGCAAACCGATTACTGTAACAAACATATCCGTGTACTGTACTTGTAGTGTAATAACCTAGTTATGGCGTTGTTACTACAACGTTATAACATTCCACCATTATAACGGCACCTCCTATTCATATCTTTTCCAGTTGGTAGACACAGAATGGTGTATAAGGTAAAAGCTTGCACAACAACCCCTATAAAATATCACTTGATACTTCTCAACAGAGTTTTAGCGACAGCTTTAGTGGACTAGTAATACATATCCGCTTATACAGACAAGTTCAATCAGATGGAACTACACGTGATTGGCTGAAGATATTACCAATTAGTGATCAGTCCCGGGCTTCTCTATTGAAGGCTGCCCAGCTTTTTGATAATTTCATAATTTTTCTTTGTCAAATTATTCTGCGTTTTTTATAAAATCCAGATCCATATTATTGTCCTTTCAAAGTCATTTAAAAATTACTTTCTTTCAATTTAATCTATCATGGGGTTTTAATTAATGTTCTATATAAGCGATTGTCCTCATTTTTATATTTCATGCCAAGCTAGAAGTTACCCACAGATTCGCACGCAATTTTTCAGGCTTTACACAAGTACGAGTACTTCTTATTTGAGTAAATTATATTTCTAAGGTCAATGTTGAGTTTGCCTTGTTGCAGTGACTTATGTAGGAAAGTGTATGTTTATGGCCATTTTAATATATTTTACAATAGTCTTAAAATTTATAGTAAATGTTATAGATTGTACCTTTGTCGTAGATATCTGCATTACAGTACTGATCAAACACTGCATACTTAATATTTGCTTAAAAGTACAGTTGAAAGTATATTTTTCCTAAAAACTTAATTTTCGTATACAGATATTTTCTTACTGTGTGTTGAGCATTGGTTGCAGAAAAGGTTGAAATAAGAAGTGATGTTACTATCTAGCTTATTGTATACTTTCAAGACTATAAAAGTAAACAAATTGAATTTAGTAGTTAAATTTATTAAACAAATAGTTGTGCTGTCATAAAATAATGTTTACACAGAACAGTTGATTACATTTAACAGGCTCTGTTAATGTATACTATTATATATCCTGATTGTTTCTCCTATTCGGGACGATGACGAATCAATCAAATCAGAGATCATTATAATCGGTTCTTGAGTTATTAAATTACGTAACTAACCTGACTTTGTTATATTTATGTATAAGTTCAATCGTGTCTAAAATGATGACTTTGTGGTTTGAACCCTAACTACACGGAATTCTGTAGACTCCATGCGTACTCAATGATCTCAAACAATTCTTCACGTTTTTGGCGGCTTGAATACCATTTTGATGTTCTGAGTTTCTTAGTAAATTATCAGTTTTATAAGTGTTTCCATGTAATTAAGGAAGACTAGCCTGTTTCTGACGCTCGTCATATTCAGTTTTATTTAATTTTATTTAATTTTATTTGTAACATTCTGACACATTTCTAAATATCTTAACTTTTAAGGAAAAAAGGTTCTTTCAACACTGTGTTGCATTCATTCAATTACTTTGTACTATCTTTTGTAAAGTCTTTCCTGAGTATTTTATATGAAATGTAGATAGCACGAGAAATTCATGAATTCAACACCCTGTACATCTAGGCCGATCGATAGTGAGATTGGCATATCACATAGACATGAATCAATTCGTGTGCTTTTTTTCCAGTATACAAAATTTCCTATGTACCATATTCCCAAAAAATATTTTTCCTTCGTATTTTACTTTCTGTGCAAGATATTGTAATATGTATTGACATATTACACGAGCAATCATATTATTGTGCGTTATACGAGCAAGCACGTATTACACACACACACACACACACACACACACACACACACTCACGCACACAATTTTGAAATTGATAAAGATATATAAAATTATATGGTATTTCAATGGTATTAAAATAATAATAATTCTTATATCACATGTTATATATACTGCTGATAACTTAGTTAAGAGTTATGATTTAATTTATTTATAAACGTTCTATAGCAACGTCAAAGAAAATTTTATTATTATATGAATTTTATTATGTTAGGGTTAGGTATTATTAACATTACATTTATCTAATTTTTGAGTCATGTGAAGGGGTAATAATTAAAGAGGATAGTTTAATAATTGTTTGGGGAAAATTTATATTTTACAATCCGACAAACTGAAATATAACCATGAAATTTACGTTACTGCCAGGAAGCTAAAATTCCCTCCCACATCCCCCGCCATGCACAACCTGCATACCCTTAAAAGCCTCAAATCCCTTTATATAAACCGCCTTTGCTGCAAAGCCCTAATCTTATTCACTCATATATTCCCAACATAATTTACACTTCTTGATGGAAATGATACATCGTGATTAAGCTCAATTATTATAACTGTAAATGTAGAGAGTAAACTGTTATTGTATAACATATAAAATTGTATTTTATAACGGTCTATAAAATTTTTTATAACCTAAATAAAAATTATTATAAAGTTTACTATTAAGTTTGCTGTGGGAGTAACATTTAAACTTTCATTGTTAGTTAGTTGACTGAAAATGTTTAGTATATTGATATCAAAATATGTATTTTTGAGTCTTCCTTTTGGTTGATTTGTAAGAGGGAGATTTGTTTTCTTACAAAATGGCATTTTTATATGTCAATATTTTACAATATTTTACATTATATATATACTGGAGATAATATACCTGATGCTTTTGCAAGTTACTTTTCATCTGTTTATGACCCACAACCCTCCTGTTACAATCTGGACCAGTTCATTAGTAGTCAATCCTTAGACAATTTTTTTATACCCAGTTTTAATTCTAGTGATGTAGTGAGTACCATAAGAGAGATGAAATCAAAAAGGTCTTCGGGCCCAGATGGAATTCCAGCGTATATTGTAAAAGGTTGTGGGGAGATATTAGCAAAACCACTGTGTTTTATTTTTAATCTTTCACTTTCGTCATGTGTGTTTCCGGACAAATGGAAGGAGGCCAAAGTTACTCCTATTTTCAAATCTGGAGAAAAAAATAAAATTGAGCATTATCGTCCTATTTCGTTGATAAATTCATTTGCAAAGGTTTATGAGCTTCTTTTGTATAAGCGGATATTTAGTGCAATCAAGTCTAGGATTTCCTCAGAACAACATGGGTTCTTACCCAAACGCTCTTCAGCAACAAACTTAATGGAGCTTTCTTTGAATATATCAGCTGAACTTGATAGTGGCGGTAGACTAGATGTAATATATACTGATTTTTCAAAAGCATTTGACAGGGTAAATCATGATATTTTGCTGCGCAAATTATTTCTTTTAGGATTTTCAGTTGATTTTTGTATATTTATGGCGTCATATTTACAAAACCGAACTCAGTTTGTGTCAATGTTAAACAAATCTTCTTGTGTTTATACAAGCTCCTCGGGTGTTCCTCAGGGCTCAAATTTAGGACCTCTCTTGTTTTTAATATTCATTAATGATCTCCCCTGTTGCTTCTCTGACTGTAAATGTCTATTATTCGCTGATGATCTTAAATTATACAGGCCTATAAAAGATGATTTTGATGTTAACTTATTACAAAATTCTTTAGACCAGTTGTATGTTTGGTGTTCGACTAATAAGTTGGAATTGAATGTAAATAAGTGTTTTGCCATGTCATACTCACGGAGGAGGATTCCTGATTTTAACATTTACTTCATAAATAATAAAGCTTTAAAAAATGTTTCTAAAATTAAAGATTTAGGTGTAATTTTTAGTTCTTCATTCTGTTTTAATGATCATGTCCACATGCTGGTGTCGATTGCATACAAACTTCTGGGCTTTGTCAAGAGAAATTCAAGATATTTCCACAATACTAAGACAATTATGACTTTGTATAAAACTATGATAAGAAGTAAATTAGAGTATTGTTCTGTTATCTGGAATTCAATAAATGTGTTAGAGTGTAGCAATTTAGAGATAATACAAAACAAATTTCTTAAATTTTTATTTTACAAACAACATAATTATGTATGTCCTTACGACATGCCCACTTCTAATTTAAGGGAAATGTTTGAGATTAAAAAATTGTCCATAAGAAGGGAACTAGCCTCAATAAGTTTTTTATGTAAGTTACTTAATAATTCAGTTGATAGTTCGTATTTGTTAAGTCACATAGGTTTGCATGTACCACATCATATATTTAGAGAATTTAATTTATTTGCTTTACCTACATGTAGAACAGTTTCTCATTATAACTTTCCTTTGTACAAGACTCTACGGTTTCTTAATTTAAACCAATCAAACATAGATATTTTTAATGATAATTTGGAAAATATTTTAAAGATATGCAGCAACCTTTTATTTTGATTTAATTTATTGTTCATTGTAGAAGTGTATGTGTACAATGAAGCAAGTTGTTATTTTTTTTTAATTTTATAGAGTTCATTTATTTATGTTGTGTAAAGAAATTTTAATATTAATTTGTGTAACTGCCAGCAGTTTAGTTTAGTTTAGTTTGTTATGTTAAAGTTCATATTAAGAGTACATTAATTTTAGTTAAGATAGCTGTTTTGGGAATAATTGAAGGTTTTGTACTTTGTTTGTGCTATATCATGTCCTGTAGCTGTCATGTAAAATTGAAAATAAATAAATAAAAATAAATAAATTATTTAGCCATTACAAGTTTTAAATATTAAAAGATACTAATTAATTATAAAATATATGATAGTTATTCGCAAAACTTTAAAACTAGCTAATAATTATGTTTGTCTTTTCTAGACGTGATACCATTTTCACACTGCACCAGTATTCATGGCAAGCAAGTATAAAATATGTTACCTTTAATTTAAAGTAATTTAGAGAAACTTTTAAAACAAGTAATGTTTTGCGCTATAATATACGCTTTAAACAAGTGTTCATTAGGACTGGAGGCACACGAGTTAACGACATCTGGCATCTGTGGGTATTGTGAGTCTTGGCCGGCGGCCATACTTGCGTTGCTTAATGACTTTTCTTGAGAAAAATTGCAGTGTTTTTAAAAAATACGTATTAGTAGTTTATAAGTATACATTGTTATTAGTGTGTAGTTAAATACTCAAATGTAACTAATTCTTGATCAGTGCTGTATTTTGTATTTGTTGTAAAAATGTGTTCTCAAGAAATAAAATCATTCTTCTTCTAAAAAAAAAAAAAAAAAAAAAAAAAAAAAAAAAAAAAAAAAAAAAAAAAAAAAAAACTTTTACCGCTCAGTTTCATTGCCGAAATATCGGCTACAGTAACAGTGTAGTTAGGTTTGGCTGACCGCTTTTTCTTCGTTGCTTAATGACTTCTACCGCTTAGTTTCATTGCCGATATATCGGCTACAGTGCCATTGGTGTGTTTTGTGTGGCCGGCCGTAATTTAACTTAGTGAGGTTCTTCATAATCGAGGATTCCAACGTCAGGCAACTGCACAAATTACAAAACAATTTAATAGATTTTGATAAAATAATACAGGGGAAAATAGAGATGGCGTCTTTATCAGTAACTGGCCCAGTTGCAATGGTTTAAAATATTACTTCAGGTCTCTGAAACTCTCTGTATAAATGTTTATTATTGTATCAATTGTTACTGGCTGACCTTTAGCGAATGACCACCCGTGATGTCTGTTTATCTGTCGATCTGTCTGGCTATCTGTACCATTTTTCGAAAACGAACTGACTTATTTGTTTCAGATTTTGCATGGAGCTTCATTGCCATTGGAGGAACATTGAATCTGATTATGTTCCATGCCCAACCATGGAATTTGGTTGGGCGTCGTTGAACTCTACCGCTCAGTAGGCTAATATAATTAATTAATTCAAATATATAATACATGCATTGCTATTAAATTACATTGCACATTGAATATATTTTAGTGGATTTGAAAATAAATAAACACGACTACACTTACTTAACAAAACATACGAAGCTGAGTATCCCATGTACATACAAAAATACACGCTCAATCGCACCTTCCAATTGAATCGAAAAAGTATAGTATACTTACTTCGCTAAATAGATTACAGTTACAGTTTTAGCTTTAAGCACTCTATCATGTGTTACAACTCAATAAAAGCTCCTTTACAGCTGATACAACGCTTCAATACTATGTCCGGTTCCGGTTTTATATTAGTTCCGGTTTGCAGTAGAGTTGGTGATGTTTACACCTGAGCAAATTGTGTTTTACAAAGGCATTTTGAATTTACAAGAGTCAAAGCAAGATTGGGTTATTTTTTTTAATAAAGTAACTCTTAGTATTTAATTTTTATATCTTTAAATAATGAACAAAAACACGTTAAAGAAATCACTACTTAATAAATTGTAGTAAATAAAATCATTAAATGTTTTATATACTATGTTATATATATATATATATATATATACATAGTATCAAACCAAACAAGATTTCAAGTATTGTATGACAGCAATGCAGCGCTAATACAATTATATATTTTTGTTTAAATAAACACTTTTAATATTCTCTTGATTTTGTTTGATTGTTTACTATGTCTGAAGAGACGATGATGAAATGTACTAATAAGAGATTATTATTATAGACATAAATGAACAAGTTAAATTTAAATTCTTCTGAAAAATCGTGTTGAAACATTGAAACAATTGATTTTATTGTTGGAACCACCTTTAATATTGAGATTTAGTAATATAATTATATTAAAGGCACTTTCTATTAGTTCATACAAACCAATACGAAACATTTTGTCCGTACTGGAAAAAGGCTTAGATAAAGATTTAATGAACAACCACCATGTTTAAATTAGCTAACAATGTTTAGCTGAATAAGTTACCTAGGAGATGCGTATACACTATTTCTGAATGAAATTAAAACAGGTACCGACAGAAATTACAGTAGTTTTTTTCTAAATACTTTCCCCATTTTAGAAGTCAGTGTAATAAAAATTATAATTTGAAACATTTTCGTAGCTGGTGGCAACAAATTTAAAAAAACAATATAATAATCTTATATCTAATTATAACAAGCATATTTGTAGAAAATCTAGGATAAACCTTGAAACACCTACAACGACTAATTGGTTTTCGACAAAATGTCAACCAACACAAACTCAGTGGAATTCGCTTCAAGAGTGATAATGCTTTAAAAAATTATCCAGTTTAGCTAATTGTAACAGTACATCCTTACATCCTTTCTTGGTCATGCAGGTTTTGATGGCAATGGAAGCGCTGATCGATTGACAAGAAATAGCTGAAAAATGGACCAGCTCGTGGAATACGAAGTCACCTTATTACCAAAACATTAATATTTCCTTACCATTACCAAATCTAACATTATAAGAATATCTAATTACACACTATATATAATACCAGGTAGGTGCCTGCTAAAAAAATTTCCATTGCCTTATTCTGTAGTTTAGAGCCTACATGTGTTTCTATATCGCACGTTAAAACAGTATATGGGTGCAATCAGTTTGTTTACAAGTTTATTCATTCTGTGAATATTCATTATATCCATGGTTACCAAAAATACTAAATAATAACTTTTGTTAACGGTCAGCTAAATCCCATGGAGTGACATGCGCCATCATTGAATCTATATAGAAATGAAGCTTCCTGCAAAGTCTATAGGCTAGTTCATTCTCAAGATGGTGATAAAAGTCAGACACAAAATTAGTTATGCTATCCCCTTCAATGACGCTCACCCTATCAATATTGTATACGGATTAGAGAGACAACTCCTAAATGTATTGCAAGTATGTACTCACAATGTAGCAATCATATTTTTAAATATTAGTTAATCAATTTTAGGATCTTAACAGAACATATAGTTATATTTAGTATATACTATATGTGCTGAAACTGTTATATGTTAAGTCTTACCTAAAATGGTTTTTAATTCCCAAAGGGAGTATTTAATGCTATTTTAACTCTACTGCCTAGTTAATATATATATATATATATATATATATATATATATATAATTGTACGTTCCTAATTGTAAAACATTTCAATGAGTAAATTTACTTTCCCGCAGAACAAGCCACAGAGATCAATTTGAAAACACAAATCGAAAAAGTAAAGCCGGGCAAATACCGGTGAACAGACTCTTCATTGGGTCGACAAATTACCTTTGTAAATCCCAAGTGGAGGGTTACGGATTCAGGTTCGATTACAATCCTCGACCATAGACCAATAAATGTGTTGTACTAAAACCCGTGTAAAATGATTGACCCTATGTTGTGTTTATACGTTTAACTGTACATTTATAAATCAATGGGAGGGATGGGTATTGACATGTAATCACCCAACTATTTGAATGATTTTTGTGTTTGACGATTTTACGGCTTCCCAATTTTATGAGTAATTAATTTGTGGGTGATTATAGGCTGAGCGTTAGTGAAGCCTACAACTCAAGAGGCTGGAAAATTTCATTTCCTTCTGTCTGTCTGTCAGTCAGCTTGATGTCTCGAGAACGACTTGACCTAAAGATACATTTTACATGAATCTTTATTTTATATAAGCAAAACTAAATTATATGATGGTGCATGTCACTCCATGGGATTTTGCCGAGCGCTAGTGATTATTTTTAAATTGGTAACCATGACGGCCACGATATTATTACAAAATATATAATTTTGTAAATAAACTGAATACAATTAATACTGTGAAATTTTAACGTGTGAAGGAGATTTACCTAAAATGCTCATATATCACAACATTTATGATTTTAAAATAAAATTTAGTAATACAATAAATAACCTACTAAAAGGAGCTATTAACTTGAAATGTTGCATAGAACCTAATTAAAGCCTTTTACGTGCAAAACACTACATATTAAAACATTAAATTTACTCTTACATCATTAATTAAAATTTAAAGTCACAAATCTGATTATAGCTAGTATTAACGATAAAAATGTGTTTGCACATTAATTTCGTCTGACCACTCGGGTAGGTGTGTGACTTAATGCAAACATTACATTTAAAACCTGAGTAAAACTGCCAGGTAATACCACAAAATATGAGGCTAAAATTATAGTTTGTTAGAATTCGTCCTTAATTATTTGACGTCAGCGTCACATTAATCTCTTGGATGAAAACCCTAATCTTGAAAATAATTGAAGTGGCTTCAGGGAATGAACATTATCGTACCCTTGTGGACTTATTTTAACTGCGAATACTTTTGCTCTTGGTCTCTTGGGTGATGAGAAGCTATTAATGGCATCTGATAAAACGGTTATTTTTTGTCAGTTTAGAGAGATTACATTTATTCAATTTACATTTATTCATACAACTTATATTCATTTACAACGGTATCTTACTGTTTGTACTTTTCCAGTTGTTATAGATATAACTAGTATATTTACATTTTGATTAGATATTTATAAGTTGTAAAACACGATTTTTCCGGAAATTTCCCATTGTCCAGTAATAGAATACAATCAGTTCAGTAACACTACGTTTTGAGATCTGCAATCTAATCTCTTCTTCAAGTAAATTCCTAAACTAATGCCTAAACTTTTGTAAGTTAAAGTAAACATAACATACCAGAGCATTATGACAAGCATAAGTCAGGAACAGCAACAGCCATGTTGTATGTATGTTCTATGCGCATTAAGTCTAAAACATACACTTAATAAACACTAAACACTACTTGAAACTAAACTATAGTTAGTGTGCATGGAATAGACAAACAATATAGCTGTTTTTGATTCTGATTTATGCGTTTCACAACGTTCTTTTTATTTACTTTAACCTTTTAAATTTCAGTCATACATTAGTTTGGATATTTTCCTGAGGAAGAGATCAGATTGCAGATCTTGAAAGTTAATGTTACTGATTGTACTGAATGACGTTGAATGTCCATCGACAAAACTTAAAACAAGGAACTTATAAGTTACGTATCTTTAAGGAATCATTTCAATTTACCTATCCTACGCAAAGAATGTAATGCCTTTCAGGGATGCATGTCAACTATAATAGAAATTGGAACTGGCAGAACAACGGAAGTATAGTTTTAACAGAGTTATAACGTGGAGCCAAAGGGGTGGAACTTTAACACTCAAATATATGAGTTACAATTGTGTCTGTAATGTATTTAGTGTGAGAACGTCAAGGCTGCAAATACAGTCGGTGAAAATGATTGAGGTTAGGAATTCCAGCATAAATGTTACACGCATTCGTTAATTGAGGTATTTGACATAGTTTATATTCTCAGTATGACGTTATAGTGTTGGGAATATTTGGGTTGTAATATGTTCTGCTTGTTTTTAAATATATTGTATAATTTAACATAAGTAATTTACATGCACCAGATTTTTATGCATGCGGAAATTTTGTTAATGTAACTTAAAATTTAAATAACAATGCCAGGTTCGTACAACAAGGATGGACCTTGCCTCTCAAAAAATTTCAGATAATGATAAACTATTCTAATACTTTCAAATTCAGCTACATCCTGTATTCTATGAACGATACTAAACGAAGATGACCTTTTGATCTACATTTTCATGGCGATTGAATGTGTTATTGATATTTTCATGTAGCGATCATGTGCGCTGCATATAAGATTTAAAATGTTGTAAGGAACATTTCATGCAGTAACTGTGAGGTTTTGAAAAGGAGTGCCTCTCTGACACATACGTAAGTATGATGTGATTTATAGGCAATCGGTGTTAATTGAGGTTCTTTTACTGTCTTTTCAATTTCATAGATACAGCCTTTTTAAGGTAACATTCATAAATACGGAAGAATATAATAACATTCTTTTAAACACGCCAACTCGTTTGAAGTATTTTTACCAAGTATTTAAAGCAAGTTTTTAAATTATGTTCAAAAAAGGACCTTGGAATATGATACACAGATAAAATAATAACATTTATTAACAATACGCACATTTATTAAACACATTTCCGCACAGCCTAAAACTTCAGACTTTCGATTATAGGTACCGTAGCGTAGGTTTAAATCCTGTCCTTGACCGTATCCCTTTTTATCAGTACCATCGACCCTGTACTGTGCTCTGTATTCTGTTCGAGAAGATACTCGCACAGGCCAGTGGTCCATGTGCATCGGGAAGGTTTAGAAGAGCACCGGCTTCAGGTCTCCTAAAAAGAGAACTTTGTCGAAGCTAATTTTAACTTTAAGAAGAATGTTAAAGATTATTTTACAAATTTCTAAAGGGTATGCTAACAAAATACTTAAAGGGAATATTGCATAAGATTTTGTATAGTAGAATTAATTGTCTCTGGTGTAAACCAACGGGCTGAATATCCCAGAAAAGTTTTCTGTCAGAGAGAAAGTCCACATTCCCTTCCCCTTCGACACACACGGGCTGGATACTTTTCAAAGCCGCAAATCCCTTCATATAAACCGTCCCTCTCGCAGAGCCCTTAACGTATTGACTCGTCTGTTTACAAGTTTTAGATTTTATATCTCTATCTAAGATATTATCTTTGTCTAAAACAATACACTACAGGTTTCACCTCAGAAATAACGTGGGTTTTCGTCAACCCCAACTTATAACGTGAGATGTATTTATTTTATATATATTTAGAGAGCAAATAGTTAGAATTACATGAATAGTAATAATTAAACATGTCAATCATAGTGAGTTCTTTCAATATGGATTTATACTAAACTATGAATATACTTTTAAACTGTAAATTGTACAATTGTGCATCAATACAATCCTTACTTAACAATAGAAAATATAAAATAATGATTTTAAAATGTATTTATATCAATCTAGTTATTTTTATACTTATTTTATCCTAAAATAAATAAAATTTTAACTTCTTGAATTATAAAATCGTACACGTTGAGTCTTCTTGTCTGGTTAACCTAGAGGGCCATACAGATAACGAGAAGCCCTAACCTGCTCTTGCGGGCATTTTTTAATTTTAAATTGAAAACATTTTAAATAATAATATTTTTTATCAATCTTTTAATTTCAAATAAAATAATAAAACAAGCTCAACGTTCTGTGAGCTATTAGATAAATATTATTGAAATTATCACAATAAATGATATGTAAGAAGAAGTCATTTAATTTGCAAAGTCACATACATATAATATGAAATTATTCAGGCCTCGGGAAAGACACACAAACATAATGGAGCGAGATCTCTGTGATTTTGCCGTCTATATCAATTTGAAACAGTTGACAATAGTCATGAAATCGAATCATGCAATCTGAGATGCCGCCCTCCTCCCTTCTCACCACACTAACTTACAACCATCAAGTTGCCTCACTCTCCTCTTCCAAACCTCATTTGAGATTATTAGTAAATTTTATTACAGGCAAACAGTAAGCATTACAATTTGTAGAAATTTTATTTGGATTTTATTCTCTCACGCTTAGTATAAATCTATAATATTTTTTTTTCTACTAATATAACTTAAACATTCGAACTACACGATTTTAAGTTTCAAATATTAGGATGGCGATAGGTCGATTTAAAAACTTCTAATTTCTGAGTATTGGACCATTTTTTATTCATAACATATAATAATACAGCTACTTAACTTACTTTTAATGTGCATAAACCTTTGTTTGTTTGAGTATCGTTTGCCTTATAATTTTAAGTTACTGGATTAATTTTCTTTTATTAAACGAGATTCCCGATGTGTTACACTTACTCTAACGATGATAAAAACATCCAGTACTAAGGAAAATCAGTACACAGAATGAATTATTTAAATTAGTATCATTGTTATATTTTCTTACCTAGAAGTTGCTGTTGAAATAAAGATAACAATTGTTGCAACAGAAATATTTAAACAAATAAAGGTAGCTCAATAAAAGGCATTTTCAGTGGAATAGGCCTACATAAAACTTACATGGTCCGATATACAACCAGCAATATTCAGTCGATTAAACTTACTGATGACGAGAGAAAAGAAGAGACCTGGATTATGGCCTATCTAAAAAATTGCAGGCGCTACTACTAGTATGTTGCCGCGCCTTGTTTCGTAATTCCTTTTTAAGCTGTTTTAGAAAAATATTAATTGAATACTGACTCTTTATATGCTGTGGTAACAGATTAAAAAGTTTTGGTGCTAAATAAATAAAAGTTTTTGTAAAGAAAGTATTTGAAGGTTTTGGTACTAATGAGTCTTCTGCATTTCTTAATTTAAGTTTAAATTTATTTGTTGACTTATGATTTTTGCTTCTCAAGAAAAATATTTTTAAAACTTTAAAAACAAACATATATCTTAACGGAAGAATATTCAATCTCAAAAACAAAGGGTAGGATGATTCAGTTTTCTTTCTTTTCATGATTATTCTTATAAAATGTTTTTGAACTGTTATTATAGGCTTTAAATTAGTTATGTACGTTCCTCCCCAGCACGATATAGCATATTCCATCCTACTGTTCACCAGGGAGAAGTATATCATTCTTAACAATTTAGTATCACACATATTTTACATTTAGGCTTAGTTGATTATTTTATGTATAGTTAAGATTTTTTATTAATTTAGTTGTGTTTATCACGAAATTCATGTAGAGTAAAAATAAATAAGTTTTACTAAAAATATTACTGTACTGTTTGTAAAGCTGCTAGTTTTCTGTTAATTTTATGATATTTATTACTCCAAACAGGCTTTGCCTTGGAGTTTTTTCTCTTTATTTCTCATAGTGATAGTGTTATAGTAGTTTTAGTTGCATATGTATGTATTGTTTACGTGTAAGTAAATGTAATGTTTTTTGGTTAGTTTGTAAAATTTTATAAAAATCGTATCTGTAATTTATTTGTGAGAAATAAAGTTTCTTTCTTTCTTCTTTCTTCTTTGTTAAAATTCCATTATTGTAATTCCATAACAAGTACTAATGTTCATATATGTATAATGTAAATGTAGTGCTCTTATGTATATAGAATTTAACATTGATACCTTAGTGACTAACACAATATACAGTAAAAAAAACCTCTTACGCAAAAAAATATTAACATTTGTAATTAGATAAAACAAATTTTCTTCAACAGCTTTACAAATACAACGTCAAAAGAAAATAATGTCTAAGATGAGTCACACTCTGCAGGAATGCCACATTACTGAAAACAAACAACTCCATTGCTAGGATAAACAATTCGCAGGGTTGGCTGTGGGGCGAAGCGCCTGAAATTACCGCGCGGCAACACACTAGTACACAGCTGTGCGCCGGCACGGGCCAGGTCTCTTCTTTTCTCTCGCCACCAGTATATTTGGATACATATTTTCTTTATTTAAATCTTGTGTGCCATTTAAACTAATTGCATAGAAGACTTATAATATTCGTTTTATGATAATGATCCCTATAAGCTAATGTCATCTAAATATAAAGATTTTCGGTTTAATTTATAAAATGCTAATTTTCTAGTGCGATCTTAAGACAGAAACGACATTAAGTTTTTTAGCAAATTTTTACTGCATAATTATAATAATCTCGAAATCCACTCATAAAAAGAAATATGAATCAATACAGTTTTTAAAATGTATTTCTACATGAATAGTCAGTAATGGACAGGTTTAATTTTTAATACTGATCCAAAACTGAATACAAAACGCTTAGATTTTATAAATAGAAGTGTTGAGCCGTATCATCACATTGATAAAAGCAATGTCATCATTTGAGGAACTATTTAAAAAGGGGTTTTTCTAATTCCAAGCACGTTTTTATTGAATTCAATTGACCTTTTTCATTAAAAACCAATGTACATAATCACATCCATCTATGTACATTGAAGTGTCATAAAAAGGCATGTTTAAACTATGCACGAAGATAAATCTTTGTGCATTGTAATTTTAGAATAACATAGCTTTAGCCACACTTATGAAATAAACGGCACACAACATCGAAATCTGTTATAGAAAATGTTATGGACAGCTAAATTTTTCTTGTGCTTAGATTTAAAAATTCTTTATGAAGTTTAAGGAAAACAACTTGATTTTATATTCTTACCTAAAATTTTCTGTGGAAGTAAATATAAAAGCTGATTTAATATAAATATTTAAACAGATCAAGGTAGCTCGATAAAAATGGAATAATAATGTAACTTTTCAACATTTTCGGTGTAATAAATAAAACGTACATGGTCTGATAGACAAAACCGACTACGATAATGCCTACAAATTTTTGGAACAGTAACGTCACACTATCTTTTACTTTATAAACGCTGTGACTTTAGAATAATACATGATCTCTACACCTAACACTTCAGTGATTAATATCGATGCTTAAGTGTTTAAATAATCCAATAAATAACACATTTTCAAGAAACATTAATTTAATTCCTTTTGATTCTCTACATTTTATACGATGTAGCCGGTAAATATATGAGTAGCTGTGTAAAAATAATTTTTACAATTATCAGCAATATTCCCTTTATCAAATACTACGCACTATCAGTTACGAGAGATTTGCACGCAATTTAATTGTAAGAACAAGGACACCATGAGCATATTGTTTTTAAATGGAGTTCCAAACAATCCTGATAAAAGTGATGTCACTGAGAGATACTCTAACGAGACAGTCCGTTTCAAATTAAAATTTAAAGAACAGTTTTTGGGACTCTGAAGTTGGAGAGTGTAACCAGCTTAAAAAATATCTTAAAACAATTCAAATTTTCCAATATTCTATGACTTTTTATTAATTTCCTCCAAACTTTTCAGTAAGAATTGATTATTTTGCCCAATGGGGAGGAATCATAAAGATAGACTTTAACTTTTCAATGAGTCCACTTATTATGTAGTAAATGGTGTGGCTCTGTATACATTGTGGAATGGAATTAGGTATATTTATGTACATATTATTATAATGTATGTATTGTCTTGTATTGTATTTATATACGGATTAATTATATGTTTCAAAAGTTAATCCGTTGGAATCGTATTTTAGGTTTTGTGGGTGCACGATAAATGTTTGTTCAACAGAGTTATATTTCTAACACCATACTTACGTTTGTTTGCCTTCTTATCCTGATCAAGTATATATATATATATATATATATATATATATGTGTGTGTGTGTGTGTGTGTGTGTGTGTGTGTGTGTGTGTGTGTGTGTGTGTGTGTGTGTGTGTGTGTGTGTGTGTGTGTGTGTGTGTGTGTGTGTGTGACAGATACGGCCAAATACAAAACAATTGAATCGGAAAAAGTAAGCGCTCTGTGGTGTAATTGTAGCACATTCACCCGGCAAGTGAGAGATCCGGGTTCGACTCCCGGCGGAGCAAGTACTTTTTGCGATTCAATGTTTATTGAAATTAAATAAGGCAATTGCCATTTATACAATTTAATGTGTATATATATATATATATATATATATATATATATATATACACACACACACACACACAGACACACACACACACAGAGAGAGAGACAGACACACAGACACACACAGATCTGAGAAGACCACATCAGTCACACAGTCACAAAGCATATATTTTTGAATTGTAATTTTCTTCAGGTAGGCATATAAGATATTTCTGGTATCGTAGTTTTTTTTGCATTGTTACCCTAATTAAGAAAATACAAACGCAGTTTTTGTTTAGTATAATATTATTTATAAAAATCTAAAGGCATATTTTTAAAAGAAGAAGTGAATCTCATTTTGTAACCAAAAGAATAATTTTATAAGTTTATTATATCTAATCCTATAACTGTGAAATAAAAAGTAAATAAATGGCAGCTCTGGCAAAAGTTTTAAAGGTATTTCATAAATATAATGAAACTTCACCTTGAAAGCTTATCAAGCTGGAAAACGTCAAAATTTTACCTGCGTTTAAAATATAAAAAAAATAGTTGTAACAGTTTTATAAATTTGA
The DNA here is from genome assembly GCF_021130785.1 of Homalodisca vitripennis. NCBI lineage: Eukaryota > Metazoa > Arthropoda > Insecta > Hemiptera > Cicadellidae > Homalodisca > Homalodisca vitripennis. The sequence goes on from NC_060213.1 coordinate 132,320,706, forward strand.
ATAACAGAATAGTAATTAACCTGCTGCATAAAGATGAATAACAGAATAATAGCTGACTGTACAGTTTTATTCTTATAAACATAGCAAGGTTATAGTTTAGTGCAACAGCTTCATAAAAGTGGATAACAGGATAATAGTTCTCCACAGCAGTTTTTTAAAGCTGAATAACATAATAAATATTTTTACAACAGTTTTATAAACATAAATAACATGATAACAGCTTAACGCAGCAGTTTTATAAGCTGAATCACTGGATATAATCTACCGCACAGTTCTATATTGCTTACTGACAAAATAATAGTTCACCACAACAGTTCTACAAAGCTGTATAACGCGATACAACGGAAGCAAGAAACCTCAGTTAAATTTCTGGGTTTATATATCGATAATAGGCTCACATGGGGCGGCCACGTGGAACATGTCTGCAAAAGGCTTCGAACCATGGGATTTGCTCTCAGCCGTCTCGCCAAGGTCTGTAGCCAAGATGTTCTACGAACAGTATATTTTTCTCACGTTCAATCGATTTTGAGGTACGGGTTAATTTCTGGGGTCCATCCAGTGTAGTAAATTTTAATAGAGTATTTGTCCTCCAGAAATGGTGTTTGCGAATCATCTCAGGACGTAGGATATTCGAAACTTGTAAACCTCTTTTCGATGAATTAAAAATACTTACTCTGGCGGGTCTGGTGGGGTACGAGCTATGCTCTTTTGTTAAGGGCAATCCAAAGCTTTTTGTAAGCAATGGATACTACCATCAGTATCCGACCAGATCAAGAGGGCTGATGTCTGTGGCTGCACATAGTACTAGCGCATTTGAGAGGGGTCCATACCACTTGGGTGCAAAAGCTTTCAATGCATTGCCATTGAATATTAAAAATGAGAAAAATCTACGTTTATTTAAAAAAAAAACTAAAGACACACTTTCTTGATAAATGTTTTTACTGTGTAAGAGATTTGTTAAGTTAGATATAGTTTTAGTATTTTGACATGTAATGTAAAAATGTATTTTGCATTTACGAATAAAGATCTTGAAATCTTGAAATACTGCTGCGTAAACTCATTTTTACAATCTACACTATATTTTATGTGTATTTACCTGACCACCGAATAAGTAAATTTGTAATAAAATGGGTATGTAAGTTTTATAGCAATAGTGTGAACTTTAAACATTCAGTTTTTTATATCATATTATATAAACCATATTGTGGTCACTCAACCTTATAAAGATAAGTATGATAAAATAAGAACACACGGAAATCATAAGAAGCGGAAATGAGTGTCTCTTATATATACATTCGATTTTTGTAAGGTAGTGTTTGTCAAAGTAATCTTCTAGCTGATAAATATCAAATATAAGGCAATGTGTATTCAATCTTCCTTGCAATATCAAAAGAAATATTGAGATCTATTAATAGAGATTTTTATCATTAACAACTATACAACAACACACACCAAACACAACAACTTACACAAAAACTATACACATAGTCTGTCTCAAACGTTCCACAGTATGGACTATTATATGTTGTGATGTTGAGTATAAATATTGGTTACCCCACCGTGCTTAGAGATCGTTTATAAAACATTGTAGTGCTATTAATTGTGCACCTGATGAGACAATGGGAATTCCTCTTCGCCTAGATTACACTATATTTTGTAGTATGGGTGTATCTGATGTCGAAACGATGTAAAGAGCTCATTTTGAGCCTCTTCGCTACAAAAATTTTTAAGTTGTTCATGACTCCAGATTCCAAAAGACTTATTTCGGTGACAGCGTCAGATTTAAGACGGAAGGTGGATTGGAGCGAAATTAACATTCATATTGAATCAAATCGTCCCACAAAAGCTAATATATGTGTACGTACATGTGATTGAATTCCATAATATTGTTTATATATTACAAAAAAGTAGATAAATGTTTAAAACCATAATCAAATTCGCATGCAAATCTCACATTGTTATATGCTCTTATGAATCATTTGATATTGTAACTAAATATGACTTGTAAGGCAGATAACTAATTTGTATTTCAAGTCCAATCGTAGTAGTTAATCTATTCTCCGCGAGACAGCGCCAGGAACTGGGACATAATCGTGGACACGTGACTGAAATTATCAGTCTCTCATTTCCACCCACAGTTGTACCAATGCTGAACACCGTCCAACCTGTGTAACTTATTATTAAATATTATTTATGACGTTAGGTCCTCAATTTCACAGTAACGGACACATTGCAGGCTATAATGGATTTTCTTTCCTTTAATAGCTTATTCCTATAACTTCACTTTCCATTTTGCCATGTGGGGTACACCAAAAGTGGGCTAACCCCTAATTTCATTTGATATAATTATTTAGTGTAAGCAATTTGGATTAAGTCTTTAAGTAAATTATATACTAAAACATAACTCAATGGAACAAGCTTTTTAAAAACAAGTTTAATACGTGTGAACATATAAACATTTATTATTTGTAATTTACGTCACTGTGGAGGGAACAACAACTGGACTGACTGACTGCCAATGTAGACTTTTCTATGTATAATAGTCAAGTTTTATTAGTACAAATCATCTTATTTTACTTATACTATATAGAGTAATCTTTTGGAAGCTTCCACAGGATCTTAACATAGTCCAAGAAAAGGTAGTGTTCAAAGAAAAGCTGAAAGAGCACCTGATTGGTAGCTGTTTGTATTGATAGAAGACATTCTTGTTAGATTAGGACTGATTACAACTACGTTCTGTTTTAGTGTGTATCTTTAAGTTATTATTTTTCTTGGGTAAAAAATTTTTTATATTATTTAATATTATCTTGAGGTCTTTTTCTAATTTTAATTAGTTTTAGACTTATTTGTATAAAATATTGTAATACAACGTTTATAAAAAGAAAGTAAAATATTTAGTTTTTGTATAATTTTCTATTTGTAATTTGTTGGAATAAATTTTAATCCAAAGGATTTAACTCACGTTCTTCAAACATTATTTAATATTTAGTTAAACAACTGGGAGTGCGCTATGAGTTCACATTGCCGTATACAGCTGCTGATCCTAGGTTATAGTCGTTTAGAAGGATTAGCCTTCCTTGGCTTGAACATTGCTGTACAGTTGTGTATGGCTTGTTATCTTGTTCTGGGTCTCACACTATAAACTAGTTATATTCACTGATGTTAGGGAGAATATATCCTAGAGTAATAAGATAATTCCTTTACTGAAAGATACTATGTATACAAAAACACTAAGCGACTGCATAGACAACGTCAATCTTATAACAATTTTGATGGGTTTGCAAAATTATAGAGTTTCATTGAGAAAATTGTAGTGGACAAAGAATAAAATAAATGTTCCAGTTATAAAAGTAATGAAGTTGTAAATGAATGCAATGAAGAGTGGCAACTCGGCGGACAGAAGGACCGTTCACAATAGTCTGTATAGTCTGCTCCTGCTGCAAATTGTGTTCCGTCAGTCCCATTGTTGACTGAAAGTGGTCGACTCTCAGTGACTTCTTTATACACAGAACTTAGACTATTTGTACAGAACAGGTAAATGCTTTCTACTCTAGTTTTGTCATTTATGGCTGAATGCAAAACTGTAAAACAAGTAAAGGCACTGGTTATTAGTAGGAATAGCACGTTCGTTCCATTTACAACGTTCCAAGTCTCGTGCAATTGCTTATACAAAAAATTTACTTTAAATCTTTCTCTTAACAATCCACCCTTGAACAACTATTTTGTATGCTTAAAAAGTTAAAAGTTGAAAAATCTCTGTAAGGATTTGATTTAAACTTTTAATTATTTATATTTCTTCATAGCTCATGTACTATATTGCTATTAATTAACATATTAAAATCAGTTATTACCTAATTTTGATGTATTGGTATTTTAACAAGTTTATTTACGTACGTTGTAAAATAGAAAAAAACAGTAAATAACATTTAAGCACGGGTTTGAAAGGATAATTACTCATGATATTACCACATTAACACATATTAAACACATGATAAACTTATTAACACATATGGTGCCTTAAAAATCAAATTAATTATAACTTAAAGAAAATTAATAGTTAATTTTTAATCACAAAACTGCATGGAATTTGATACAGATGTAACTGCAAGTGTACCAATACTGTAAGATTATATATATATATATATATTATATATTATTAAGAAAACTTAAAGAGCAATAACTATAATTTCAAAATAAATTTAGTTTTTGAGCGCTCTGAAAGGTAATACCATGTAATATTTAGGGGTTTTAATACTTCATTTTCAGAAGAGTATAATACTTATTTTAATACTTATGCCATATATTTTGTGCAATGTATATAACGATGTGAACGGAATTATTTTGTTGAGAAGATATTTAATAAAAGTGGAAAATTTTATTCTAATATTAGTTAAATATGTGTGAAATATATGTTCAGTGTTGTCTTGACTGATAAGTGTTATCTTGTTACTGCACATGCCAGGAAAATTGTGTTTATTTCAAAATCAACAATTGGTAATATTACAGTAGGGGTTACACCGCTGATTATATCGTAACCACGTTTTTTATCTTCTCCTTCGACATTTTTTAGTCCTAGTTAACAGTGAAAGCGACCACATTTTAATCGACATGATTATTATGTATTTTGCAACAATTCTAACATTGAATTAGCGTTATAATGAAACACACAATTAATAGTAATTAAATCAGGTTTTTGCATTGTTAAAAATTTTATGTTTGGTGTAATTCGATTTTAAATAATGAAAACTGTAGTGTTGTGGTCAATTCTTAAAAATGAAGTTACAAGAAAATCTATTAAATCAAACAGATTATAAACCAATGCGGAGTAACAGAATGATTCTGAGAAGTATATCCAACATGATGCAACAATAAACTCCATGGAAAAATAATAACGATATAATTCAAATATAGTAAGGCCCAATCTTGTTCCCTGAGGTTCTACCATTTTGTGCCTGCCGTGGTGTATGCCATTTACTATTGACCTCTGGTAAGTTTTTAGTGGTTGGTTTCTTAGTTATTGCAGAAGTATTTGAAACTCTATTGTTTAGTTAAGTTTCAGTAATTATTGTTTATTAATTAGTATGTTATAGATAGTATATATGGAGGTAAAACACTACATTGTTGCTGTGATTGCTGACGTATGCGTGACACGTTTATACAAACTGTTTATGTCAACCTAGATTTTAATTATGAGTTAGGTTAGCTGTTCACCTGAGGAAGACATCAGATTTTAAATCTCGAAACGTAGTTTTACTGATTTCTTGTACTACTGAACAATGGCAAATGCTCAAAAAATTCCTTTTTCCTTCATGATTCATCCTTTGTTAAAAACAAACTTTATACAAAGTTTATTCATTTGTTACCTAGCAACAGTGTACTGAATTTCGAGAATGGGGTTGGTAATTAATTAACCCGTGTACGGTCCGAGGTGAGAACGTGTTCATCCCTTGACCTCCTGATACTGTGTTTCACACACCCTACATTACAGAATGTTGTATTTTCCGAATAGTAATATGTACAATGACGGATCATTTATATAACTTGTACATAAACAACTGAGACAGATTCAAATGGCTAGAAACTGACAAATTTGCAAGGAGGAGAACAGAATGTAATTCCTTATTTGTACAATTAAATAAAAAGTGTTAACACTCAGCACAATTTAGCAAATCACTATCATCTCTTCATAAAAACAATAGGGCACCATAGATTATAGAGTCAACAAAGCCTGTTTACATCTTTAATAGCCTATTGTTCCTAAATATGTTTTAACAATGAGTTATATAAAGTCAATAGTTTTATTAAAATGTAGGTTCCATCATGATGTAAATTTCTTAATCCAAACGGCCAAATTTACAATTATTTTTAGACACTAAAATCAAGAAAACATATTTGAGTGCATTACTTGACAAATTACCATGTTCCTTATACAAAAAACATTAAATCTATTTCGGACATTATGAAATTAAAATTACATAGTAGTACCTTAAGTGTTGACAAATATCAAGTCTATAGCCTTAAATGCTACCATACTACACGTAATGTCACATTGTTGCACTTAGTTTGTCCATTTATTTGTTTATTCTGTAATTTTCTCGTTTCCATTATGATTATCCATAATACCAATGTAAAAAATTCACTAATGCTCATAAAAATCAAAGTATTGCCTTCATAAAAAATTACATCAACATATAGCAGTTAGATTTTTAGATATTGTGCGAAGAGGCTGACAAACAGAAATGACATTTTTCCAGCCCCTTGAGAGATATGCTTCCCTAACATTCAGCCAATAACTTTATGCATAGTAATTCCTACGGTGATTCACTGTTTTAATGAACAATGCGTTATCTCCGATCAGAGCCTTAGTCGGGTTTTCAATTACAAATTTAATTTAAAAAAATCCTATCGCACTACATCACTGTATTACATCGTTCGTTAGAAATTTGTAATCATAGTGATAAAAAGCTACACTTGATATAAAAACTTGTTATGAAAGTATAACTAGAAAAATGTATTTATTTAATAAGCACTATATTAAAATTATGATGGTATGTAGTGTTACGGTTGACTCGAACAATAAATTGTACTGGTTGAATAAAAAATAAAGTTTATCGTGTTTTGCATTGGCTAGACTAATAATTTAGTTACTGATAGTACAAACTTTAAAGAAGTAATGTGAATATTTGAAAAAATCTGTATAATATTATTTACTAATAAGTAAAAAGGGTACCAGAGCTTTATTAATGGACACCTATCATTCATAATACAGTCTACAGCTGATTCTATTACGTAGCTTTTGTTTAGATTTCCTAATAGGTAGTTCTTTTACATAATTATTGCTTACGGAAAATTATCACAAATTAGTAAATTCATTTTTTTATTTGTATCCATGCTATTATTTAAATTTATCTGATTGTAGATCAGTAAGTATTTCTCTTTTTAAACAATATACAGTATCCAAACTATGCCATCGCGTCGTTTAGTCAGGAATACTTATTTATTTTATTAGACCTATTAGCATGGTAATTTTTCATGATTAAGTGCAATAAATGTATCAGTACATTGTAAAAATATGACTTTGTTCTGTTATAGATTGTATATTGTTGTGAAAATTATAATGATGATAAAATCCGTTTCCATGCAAGTATAATAAAAATAAACAATTTAAATAGGTTAGTTGCAACCTCACACTACTATTAAACAATGCTTTCTGATTAAACTGGGAAAATCAGCATTGTAGAATCTACTAAGTAACTTTTTTCATGTTTTAGTATTAAATAGTAATTGAATAAATTATCTGTCCCTATGGAGCTTTCTTTATTAAAAAAGGTTAACATATTTATTAATACCAGTATATGCACTACACTGCCAGTGCCGGTCATTTATTTATGTGTTAAGCATTTTAAATTAATTAAATTGCACTAATTAAATATCTATTTCTCAAATAAGATACTTATATTGCAATAGCTTTAAAAAGGTTATAATGCAAGGTAGAATCTAATTATAGTACCTCAAAACTTTAGCTCGAAAATATTAACAACACTACAGATCAAGTAATGACTCATTAAAAAAGTCCGAGTTAATTTTAAAAGTTAATAACTGTGAGATGAATATCGGAATCTTCTTTAAATACTTATATTAACTATTTTTAATACAAAATTTGAAGTCATTAATTTTAGGCTATCACAATCTTCTAACACCAAATAGACGAGGCCAAAAGGATACGTATACCTTTCAATTTGGATATACTAGTTTTAATATTATCCCAATTGTTTACTTTCTACAGAAAATTTCATTACAATATTACAGGTGTGATATTTTTTTATAAAATGGTTCGTTACGTTAGTTTCACACTGCAACTAATGAAAAGCCGAATTTCACTGCAACAAAATGAAATCACTGTTGTAATTATTTCCCTTACTGAAATAGAAGCATGTTTTCCTTGCCCTTTTTCATGGAATTTTTATAAATGTTACTTTTGTGCTAGCTTAGTTTAAATCTTTTGTTTCATATTATACATTCAAACATCTGAAGGAAACGTATATTAAAATAAGATCAAAACACCATTGCGTATATAACTATTTTAACAACCTGATACGATTAATTCAAGTGGAGCTAGTCAAGGTTCTGTGAATAAAGAAGTCCCAGAGAGTTGTCTATTTCCAGTCAACAATGGGAACACAATTTGCAGAAGGAGCAGACTGTACAGACTATTGTGAGCAGTTCTTCTGTCCGCTGAGTGGCCACTCTTCACTGCATTTATTTACAACCTCATTACATTTATATCAAAATTTCTTCAGTCTTTGTTGATTATGAATACAAACAGAGTTTAGCTTCGTTGACGTCGTTATTTTACCATTTTTTTTTTAAAGTGCACTATAGAGTTTCATAGAAACATTACTCAAGTTACAATCTCGGAAATTGAACGTTTTTCAGAGTCAACCAAACAATGTTCCACATTACTCGGTATATATGTGATGGATCCAGGAGGGAGGGGCAGGGGACCATATTAAAATATTATTTTTATTGGAAAACCTTTCACTCCCGTATTGTAGCAATATAAAATTTAATTAACTAAGTGAAATCAAATATAAGTATGAATGCATTTCTTTCTAAACCTTTTTTTGGGTTGTTTTAAAATGCAAACCACCTGTTATATTAAATATAATGGTAAACTAAAACCGAGGTGCAACCCTAAAAAAATTAGTGCTAGATTGCTAGATGCCCTTGGTATATGTATATGTAACTATAGTCAAACTCGATTTCCGTTGTATAGAAAGTTGTATGAAAGTTTCTAGTAACAATTCGACTCTGTAGGTTAGTTCGTTGTAGAGGTACCATGGGGAAAGACGTAAATTAAAGTTTTGAGATTATCCAAAGATTATTTGAAATTGCCTAACTTTATACTGAACAGCAAAAATGTATGTTGACTAACATGTGGTTTTATGTGGTGTGGTGTTTTAGCATATATTAGATGCATAAATATTTCTTATTATCTTGGAATGCCTTTTAAATCAGTCTCTCTATATACCCTAGAACAAATTCAGTTTATTGTATCATTATCGTTGGCTTGTGTATTGAGTAGTGATCAAATAAAAAATAAAAACAATCGGCAAAGGCAATATATGGTGCTTATTGTTAAGAATTGTTTTAATCCAATCATATTATTTTTTATTCCAATTCAATACGTCCATAACTTTGTCACCTAGGTTTAAAATAGTGTTTTTTGGACCTTATTATTTGAAATATGTTAAAGTAAATTTTTACAAGCGTCTGCATTAGTTAACAAAAAGTATTTGCGGTAGCATAGTGTATAAAATCATGTCACCACGCATCAAGAAATTTGACAGAATAATTCAAATTTATACAATATATAAGATTGTTGATATCATTACAATATTTCAAGAAAAGATCACTTTTACAAGAATTCACTTTATAATTTTAAATGGCTAGGAAATGTAATTATTTTTATTTTGTTGCCCAAATTAATAAATTAATCATTAGGTGATAATATTATACCGTGTCCTTTTTGCAGCACAGTAAAAAATATTAATGTCGAGTTTGTATAGATTCGGTGGTCCAAGTCTATTTACCCTCTTCTTTACATCCACTAAAATACATGAAACCAAAAGATTGTAGTTGTGCTATATTTAAAATATGAGTTAAATTATTATTATTTTAGAATCTTCCTTTTTGTAGTAAATAATAAAATTACAATGTTGAATGAATTGTACGAAGAAGAATAAATAATTTAATTATTTATTGCTTATTTTGCATAGCGTCAATACAATAGTAAGAGTTAATAATTAATAGTAAGATTTTCAAGTTCTTATATGCAGACACGTGGACTTCAATTTAGACCACGTGCAAAATAGTCACCAACTGATACAATTACATTGGTATGTTACTGAATTGAACTACAGCTAATACTAACCATTATGAAAACATTGTACAAGGCAATCTCATTGTATTATGAGCACCATAATTTGAGCCGAGTCAACAATTCTAAAAGAGTCTCGTTAATTCTGAGCACGTTCAGATTCCATTCAATTTGCCCTTTTTCATTGCAAACTCTTCCGCATAAGCACTTCATCACTTCCATTTGTGTCGCTGTTGGATCTTGTGTCGTGAAGTGTTATTTCATTAATGATGCTATAAGCTTTGGACAAAGATGCCTTTATTTCTGCAATAATGAATTACTTGTTCAAATTGCATTTGTGATGGACACCCATTATGAAAAATATTCTAATTGTAATACATTTTTATAACATGTAGACTAAACACGCAATAATTTATCTCAGTTTTTAGGTTATTATATAAAACTAGAATTTAAACATAGATATCTTCTTAACTGAGCAATCATTAGTAATATCTCAGAAACAACTATAATTCCAGTAAAAGTAGGCTTTGGACAACTTATTGATTTTTGAAATTGTAATAATAGTTGTACTACATCTCTAGTGTTATGTAGCCTCAAAAAGTTTTTTTTTTTTAATAAAAGGTAAAAAAAGTGTTACAAGGTTTATACATATTGTGTTATACATAAATAGTTATACCTTTTTTAGTACATAGTTTAGAATACAATTTTATACCCTGTTATTTAAACATCCTTTTTAACCTAATAGTTTAGGAGTTATAATCTATAAAATCTGGAAATAGAAAAATGCTTCGCTTTTTCACATTGAAATAGCATTGTGTTAGTTATTTTCTATGTAATTAATTACATAGAATTATGTAATTAATTATGTAATGTCGTTGTTTAAACAACGACATTACAATTGAATTACGAATCTCAGCATCTTGTCTTAGATCAGTGATGATACGTTACTGATATAGACCATACCGATAGAAGTATAAAATGTAGTTACCTTTTTGATTCTGTTTTAGATAAGAAAAATGTGTCGGCAAACCTACAAGCATAAAAATACATCTATAACATTATATTTTCTATAAAATTTAGAAAATTAAAAATAAGATTTGTGCGGATTTAATGTTGTGAAATAAATTAAATCACCATTTATTTCACGCATTTTGCGTTAATCTTTAAAAATACTAATCTACTGCTATATAAAAGTTAAATAATGAGTTAGTTTAATGGTTTCAAAATATTTTGAATAATTTCCTGGTAAATATGGTTTTCGAAAGCCTTCTATTTCAAATGTTATATATCTCTTCCGGCTCAGTGCGAGGCAAGGTACATTTCACATGAGGCTGTCATCTCGAAATGTCAAACTGAAGATCCATTGTTAGTTTATATGTTTGATTCGCACAACACTAATGTGAAACTTGTGTCACAGCATTAACCCTGAATGTTGGCATGTTAACATAATCGTAATACTTTTAAACTGGAATTATTTATTCCCATGGTCAAAAAGACCAATACACACTAACAAAGCAATATAGTTGAAGATGTAAATAATGAACTATATAACAAAAAGGCTTACTAATAACTAAAATTAACCAAAAACAATCAAACGCAATAACATTAGAACAGAATAACAACGATAAATATAATAACAACAGTACTGATAAGGTGAAGCTTATTAGTCGGTAGATAAGTCAAGACAATACAGTATTTCTTTCCAGTTGGTATCACCGCTCATACTGAAGAGGTCCAGATGACCGGGCAGGTTGTTACCCAGGCATTGAAGGTGAGGAAAAGCGCTATGAAACATGTACTTACTAGTAAGTAAGTAAAATACTTGGCGGCACTAGCCTTGTAGAGAACTGGGAGTTGCAAAGATGACGTGATACCCGAAAGTCCAGCAACTCTAGAGACTAGGTGCATCGATGACAGAACAGATCTACTTCTTCAGAAATAGCAGGTCATGAACCTGTGTCATTATGTTTGAAGAAATATTCCCTTATAATGTCTACAAATATAATTTTAAACGGTCATTGTTACGGTTGCACTTAAAAACTGAAAAGACCATAGTCAGGTTTATAGTTACATTACAGTTAACCCTTATATTTATTAACTTACGTTTTAAATCATTCTGTTAGGTGTTTAACTGCAGTAAATATATAAAATATTGTTGAACAACATAATATGTGGATCTTTTCGTGAAAAATAAAACTCGAGTGAGTAAAAACGTCATAGATGTTGTTGATCACTAGAGACAGATTCTTAGTTTAAGCACACTTTATACATTCACGGTCGGTGTTCAAGCGCGTAGCCTTTATCCCTCACGGACATACGCACACCCACGAGCACAAAATTATTATAAAAACTATGTTATACAACTCTTATCAATATAACTCAGTATCAAACAAGATATCCAATCAGGCCAAACTTTTACTGTGTTTTTTTAACACTTCTTGTACAGATTATATATTGAATACACCTATTTTAATTATATAATCCGCATAAAAATCTACTTGGAGTAAATCGCAGTGGTCTCCATACGGAAACATTGTCGTCAATTAAATTTTAAAAATATTTTTACCTCGAAATTCTGTACATCATATGTTAAAATAAAACGTTTTAGGTTGATTCTCCACGGTAAGAGTGAAATATTCAAGAATATAATTGTGTTAAAAATTGTTCAACGCGGTTTAAAAGTTACAAGTAAGGAAATTTATAATAAAAACATATTGATTAATATTAATTTTATAATCTCCTTTATTAAGAATTGATTTTAAATCATTTTGATGTTCGGCAAAAGAGATGAGCAAGGTTTACTTTTGGCCTGTCCGCATTCTTGTAGTCTAAAATAACACCGACGCCACCCCCTTGGTGTCAGTCGCTCCTCGGCTGTCATGCCGCTCGTATCTCGGACCTATAGGATCATCTTTATCGTAGTATAAGTCTTAAAGAACTATCTTGCCCGCTTTACCTTGAGGTATTTACGGATTCCCTCAATACGTAACCGCTGTTCGGCAAACTCAAGATCCATCATACTCACGGTGGTCGATCCAAAGGGACGCTTGGACGTTCAACACGTTCTAGGTAACCAATCAACCTTCCTCCCAAGGAAGTCGTCCTGTGGTCTTCATTGATCTGGTTAGGAAGCCTGTGGTCCTCTAATAACGTTCATAAAAAAGGTAGACGTTGCTAATTATGCCGCTCGTCCCTAAATCAATTAGCATCCGTTGTCACCTGTGATTTGTCACTTTTCTGAGTAAATAAATTTAAAAACTGCCTAATTTACACGTATTTTGCTTTGCAGCAATTACATCAATTAGGCCACCAACACTGCACAAAATAAATTCAAGGTTTTCTAGTTTCCATTTTACCTGCAATTATTCAGGGTTCTGTGTATAAAGAAATTCCAGAGAGTCGACCACTTCCAGTCAACAATTGGACTGACGGAACACAATTTGCAGCAGGAGCAGACTATACAGACTATTGTGAGCGGTCCTTCTGTCCGCTGAGTAAACATTCTGCATTGCATTCATTCACAACTTTATTACGTTCATTAGCGCGATCGTTCTTCTACCTTTCTCAACTATTAATTTTACTAGTTTCTCTACATTACTGCGACTACCATTCATTGGAGTTCGACTAATTGAAGAATATTGGGGGAACCAGAATAAATGGAAGCAGAAGATTAATTGTTTGACTCAATTTAGACTTAATTCCGTACATTTTAACTAATTCATAAAAGTACTTTAATATTGACGTAGTACATTTTGAGGATTTATATCTACCCGCTTCGTCAGATGAGAAGACAAATTACTACTTATAGATGTATTTCACAACTACAGCGTGTGGAATGAATTGCCACTAATAAGAAAGAAAATAAGAGTAAAACGAGAAATTAAATTTACACGAAAACTGTTTGGAGTCCAAACAGTAGAATCCAATTTTCTTGGTAAGTATCAGAGTTAATTCTTAGTAGTTGTGACAATAGATTGCATTCCTTCTCAGGAACCCGAATCAATTGCTCAATTATACAAAAGCAGTATTATATTTACTGCTTTTTCATTATATTATGTAAATTTAGATCTTTTTGTAGAACCTTGAGAGTTTTATGCCAGGATTAATGTAAGTTTCAAGAGAAATTGTCAATGAATCTATCTTAATTTTCCAGGTTAGATTTATTATTCTGAATTAAAACTAAATTTTTTATCATGACTTTATTTTATACTTTTGTACACAATATTATTCACTTGACTTGACTTTATTTTATTTAAGTTTTTTGTTCTCCAATGAAATCTTTTAGTTTGTTTTGAATTAAAAATTATTTACTTATATGAACTTAAATTAAAAATAGTTATGAGTTATGTGCTAATTACATTTTTTTACAAAGTAAAAGACAAAAGTCAGACAGTAAGGCATGCAGCATTAGTTTACGTAAAAGGTATTTTTACCTAAATAAATTAATCCACTTTTGAAGGAATTTATTTTTTTAGTAAATTAATTTAAATGATAAGCTGACTAGAGATTGTTTGAATTGTTTTGTTTAAAAGAAAATTAACACACCAACATAATAACCCTTGTAGTCCATTAAGGCATTAGGTTTCTATGAAAATATAATACTTAAAATATAATATAATCTCAGCATGTCGTGATTCCATTCAATTTGCCACTTTTAACTAGAAACCGATCTGATGAGCATTCCATCACTTCCACTTGTGTTTGCTAATTAAAAATTGTGTTGTAAATTAATTGTTATTTCCCTAATATATTAATAATAATACTATCAAAGAATGGACCAAATATGTAATGGACTTAAAAAGCTTTAACGCCACAATGTCATTCTTGGAAGACAACTTACGTGCAATAATTCACTTAATTCTGTTTAAAGCATGCTTTTATAACTTTAAGGGTCTCTCTATGTTCGCCGTTAAAGATATTTGCATAGCGACAAACATGGTGGGTTTTTCCTGGAAAACATATTTAAATTGGTTTTGAGGTTTTTAATAATACAATAGTGATATTGAATTATAAAATTGAATTACCTGTACCCAAGGTGACATACAACATTGTTACGTTTTCATTCTGGCAATAATCTCTTGTTTTAACTTAACGCTCATGTGTTTAAACAAACTATGGATTAAATTTAAAAATTGTTCAGCCATTCTTATTACTGGTTTCATTCCTATATACACAAACCAAGAAAATCTTGAAATTTGCAACGAAATAAAAAATGAAAAGCAGCCTTAGCCGGAGCTTTAGAATAAATTGTGAGAACCCTTTAAAGACCTTTGATCAGTGACTTAGAAACGTTTATTATGTAATGCATTAGCGTCATTGCTTATAGTTGAGTAGAATGAAAATTACTTTCACAATATACACAACAGTGATTTCAGCTATAAATTATGTTCTGTCAGCGACTTGTCCTACTGTGACTGATTTTCATACAGAATTAATATCTTTTCACAGATATTCTTGAAGCCTCAACAAAAGGCAAGTTTCCATAAACTCGTCCAATAAAAAGCAAATTATGCCAAACACCTATTCTAAAGATGAGATAGCTTTTATTCCTTGAATATTTGAACAGCTTTGTATGTTTGCTTAGGCCGAGTCGGATTATATACCACTTACATTCTCTTCGTATGAATACTTAACGGAATTGGGTGAATATTGAAAAGTCTTAGGAGATACTTAAAATATTATTAGATATTCATCTGCTTGCATACAAGCTGTTTCACCAATGGTTGAAAAAACTTTACTAGACAATTTACACATGAAAATGTGTCCTCTATTGATTCATTTAGTATATGTTCATATATATATATATATATATATATATATATATATATTAAATAACGACTCAATTAATTTTAGGGCAGATAACTTGAAATATGACATGTATTTATTTATGGACATTAACAAAATTTATTTTTTACATCAATTTGTATTTAATAGGTTAGTATGTACTAATTTTGTTAGATGTGTAGGCTAATTATCAAACGAGTTTGTAAAAAAAATTAAAATAAATTTAAGTGACGCACGTTTATACTTTGTTCTAGCCGCCTTCTGTTCTACTAATTAACGACTTCATTTGAGTGAATATTTCTGACACTATTCTACGCATAACGTAAGCATTACGAGAAGGGTTGGTTCAGTACGAATTTTTAGTTCAGATCCATTTCACATTTCGCTTAGTGCAGCGCCTTGAAATCTGACTCAGTGACAGACTTGCCTTGCAATCTGGAATGAAGATCCGCCTGAAGAAAACCAAAAATGTCGGTGACGAAGAAGATCAAAATGAACTATTTTCGACGTTTTTACTGAGTACTAAGCGGAAAGTGAAATGGACTGAGCTTGACATTCTTATTGAATCAATCCTTCCATGCTTTGTTGTCAATATAAAATTTGGTTGTTCCGCCACGATTTGGGATTGTGTCTTAAATATCGTAGTGCACTTATTTGTGCACCAGATGAGACAATGTAAATTATAGAGTTTTTTGTAGTCAGGTACCCATGATGTCTAAACAATACAACGATTGTTGAAGCTTCTTGTCGACGAACTTTGTGGATCTCTTCAGACGAACGTTTACTTCAGATTCTAGAAGTCATGTCTGTTTTAGTAACGTTAATTTTTCTGTTATTACTATATGGTTACGGACATACATCATCATTGTTTATTACAATAATATACAAAGTTTCGAGAACTACTATCCTATTTCTTCTTCAGCTGTAAAATTAAAACAAGGTAGGAGTATGTGACACGACGTTGAAAAAATGTTTATATACCACAGCAAAAAAAGAGAAATGTCCTTCAACAACGCTTCTTAGCCATAATCCATCGTTAGAGATATAACATCATAGAACCCATTCTTGTCTATGTAGAAATGGAGTTTGAAACAAAATTTCAAATCTAAAGAGGAAATATCTTTCTAGATATATGTCTTTTTGTCTCATTTAATTAGTTTCACGTGTTTAATTATGTTTGACATGTTGGGTTGTATGTTTCATATATATATATATATATATATATATATATATATATATATATATATATATATATATATATATATATCTTTTATAAGAAATCGCATGTTAAAATCGCCAATGAATATTCTTAGTTGCTGAATATTTTTTATTTTTATGTTTTATTATTGCCTTTATTATTACCCATAAGACATGTAAAAATGTTCTTTAACATTCAGACAAATTGCATGGAGTGAAATTAACCATAATCTAAATCATATAGAAATAAAGCTCCGTGCATAATTTCAAGTATATATCAGTTAGTTTTCGATATATTGTGCAGAAAGACAGACAGGCAGTCAAAATTCAAATCCTCCAATAAAGCTCGTAACATAATAGTTTTATTTTCAAGTATGATTTTGTTATTTAGAATTGTTTATCTTTTGTTTCATGTTTAACCAAATATTTTACACTTCTAAATATTAAGAAAATAATTGAGAAAAGTACATCTGAAAAGTTATTTTCTATAGTAACATATATCATGGCATATGTCTATATCTTATTTCAAATAAATCGTTGCCAATAATGAACATCAATTTAAGAATAGTTACAGTATGATCAATATTTTCATGACTAATAATTATAGTTGAGTGTTAAAATTTACCGCAGAACTTGTGATTATTACAAATTTTTCTAGTGAAATAAAATGTGAATTTGAAAAGTACAATATGTGCAGTTGTATCATTGTCAGGATCGTTATGATGCAAACCTGCCCGTGCTGAGGTCTGTTGTTTAACCCGTTATTTAACCGACCAGGGCTGATAAGGGGGAATCTATTGATGACGTCAGCACTCCCGTATCAGCAGCTGTTGGTGGGATCAGCATTGTATCAGCTTCCGGATGAGCATCAGGTGTCAGCATTGGCGTGTTTCCGGTTACCCCCCCCCCCCCCCCCACCCCCCCCCCCCCCCACCCCCCCCCCCCCCCACCCCCCCCCCCCCCCACCCCCCCCCCCCCCCACCCCCCCCCCCCCCCACCCAGGTTTAACCATGTGACATGTCGGGTCTAAGCCCCCATGTGCATCCTACTGCACGTCTCACCATCATCAATGTAGTCTGAGATCGTCTGATTATGTATTCCAGATGACAATTCCAGGTGAGTTTATCATCCAGTTTGACACCTAGATATATTTGAACTCCCTGCTTAACTGTATCTGGCCCCCACATAGGATGGCTGTGTGATTTCCAGTTTCCTTCTTCTGTAAATGGTATCATGACGTACGGCTTCGAAGGATTTACTACAAGTCCTTCTTCGTCACACCATCGCTCCACAATGGCCAGTGCTCTCTGCATCATTTCCAGACACGTTACCATATGCTTACCTCTTATGAGTATAACAACAATCATCTGCATAGCCTTGAGCATAACCTACCCTGTTCATTCAGAGTTCCAGAGTAAGTCATCCACAACTATGTTCCACAGGCTTGGTGATAATACACCTCCCTTGTGGACATCCTCGCTGCGTTTTGACCTCTCTTGTGATTCCGCACAGAGATGCCTGTGCTCTTCTGCTCTTAAGCATGTTACTTATCCACCTAACAACAGTTTTCTCCGTTACCCCTGGATGTAAGCTTAGACACTATAAGAGTGAGTACTCGTATTATCAAAAGCTCCTTCTATGTCCAGGAACACTGTAAAAGCTATTTCCTTTTGTTCAATAGCTTGCTCAATCTTGCCAACCAAACAGTGTAGGGCTGTTTCACAAGATTTACCTTTCTGATTAGGCATGTTGATTTTGGATGTAAGGGACGATTGATGAGGACTGTGTCCCTTAAATGGCCTATCCAGAACCTTCCTCCATGGTCTTGACAAAGAAGGATGTTAGCTTATTGGTCTATAAGCCTTTGCAACCCATAGGAGGGTTTGCCTGCTTCGGGAAAATATAACCCCTAGAGGTCCTCCAAGATGAGGGTATGACTCCTGTCGCTAGACTAGTTCTAAACAGTCGTAGGAGCAGGGGTATCACCAAGTCCCCACTCTCCTGCAGTAAAGCGGGAAAAAATGCCATCGGTACCTGGTGATTTGAACGGCTTAAAAGACTCCAAGCCCCGTTTTATCCCTAAGTAGTTGATGACAGTCTTTGCACAGTTCCAGTCCACCTTAGACGAGCTATCTCTAGTTCTCGCCGCCATATCACTAACAACTGTTTCCACTGGTTTGAAACGATCCTGGGAAGTGTGTATTCAGTAAACACTGAAGAGTCCCTCAAGGATCCTTGGTGTGATCCCCATCTTCCTAAAGTATTAGTACCCACCGCATTTGTGGGGCTTCGAGCTTGGACTTTTTTGGGTTTTGCGCGCAGTCAGGAGCCTTATCAAATACTCTGACAGAATTCTCTCCACGAGTTTCTCTTAGCTCTTCTCACCTCTTTTTTGTACTCTGTTAGGGCAGCAGAGTACCTATCCCAGTCCCTGCACGTTTGCATGTATTATATGCTCTGCGAAGGTTTTTCCTCAAGGTTTTCCAGCCCCTGGTTCCACCAACATGCTTTTTTTCCTTGATTTTTTCTCAATCACGGGGCAGGCTTTTGTGGTACGATTCTATCATGGCGTTTTTCAAGAGTTCGCCATGTCCTCGACCCCTTGCCCCTGATACCCATTTTCCCCTTACTAGATTGTTTTTTAGCTCTGCATTGAAAGACTACCCAATCTGTTTTCTTTGGGTTTCTATAGGTCTCCTTTATTTTATACGACCTCATGTCAAAGGAGATATGCTTCATCTAGCACACTCCAGTTTTAAAATTTTAGTTGCAATATAGTTGCTAGTCAAGGTTATATCTAAGACCTCTTCTCTTACCCCTGTACCTCTTCTTTGTACAAAAGTAGGTTTACGGCCTTGATTCATAATAACTAAGTTAAAGATTCTACTATGAAATTCAAGAGGCACTCACCCCGATTGTTGATGTTTGCTGCTCCCCAAGCGGTGTGGTGGGCATTCGCGTCACAACCGACAATCAGGTGCCTCCGCGTAAGGGTTCCGAACTCCACAATCCGCCTCATCTCCGCAGTTGGCGGTGGTTCTGGAGAATCGTATGGGAGGTAAACTGATACAAACAGGATTCTGATGTTGCCATCACCTGTCTGCAAGTGAACCTCTGTCACGGCTGTGTCCTCTAGAACACATTTGTGCCATTTTTAGTGATTTGATTTTTGTTACTGACATATATACATGCTCTAGGGTTGTTTACTGCCAGAATCATATATCAAATTACCTTTAGCGGTGCTCATCCCCATCACACGGCTGCCAATGGTCCATGGTTCTTGGATCAGGACCACGCCTATGTCGTCAGCCAGGATCTTCTGGCAGAGTGTTGCCGTAGCTGCTCTGCTGTGGTGTAAGTTTATCTGGAGCACCGCTGTCATCCACTATTGATCATTACCTCCCTGCAGCTTGAAGGTGATCCTGTCACTGCCCAAAAAATGGGCGCATCGCCAGAGTCTTCATCTTCTTCAGGGAGTCTTTTCGTCCACATGAAGACCCAGGAATTCGCCGTTGGTACTAGATTTCTCCTCCAACAGCAGTCCATTGATCCGTGTCAAGGTCCATTCTGGTTTTTTGAGGGCTTCGAACAGCTCTTGCTTGCTGTCCACCTCGATGTCCTTAGGGATAAAAAGTGGATACTTTTAAACATCCTTACCAGACTTTTAGCTGGGCCCATTTTCAGCTGAACCCCTTCGAAAGGACTCAGCTCCTGGACCTGCTTCTCTAAGCCACACCTTTGTTTCTGTGTTAACACAGCCGACCACTATCGCTCCACCTTCAACATGACAGCAGGACATCCTAACGTTTTTGCCCTTAAAGGCGCGTTTGCCCAGCACTTTCTTCAGGTTGTTGGCTTCTTCCGTCGATAGCTTTCACTTCTGGGTGTTCGAGCCGGACAATAGCCAGCTTCTCCACAGAGATCCTTTCGGCATATGTTTCGGGTGTCTTCTTCTTAGTGACACCTCCATCATGCCCCTTCCTTCTTTTCTCCCCTCCCTTTGCTTGTTCTTCAGGTGTCAGCTGCGATCGCTGCCTCTTCACACCTGCATAGCTTGGGGTTTTGTTGTTTTTTAGGCTGGTGCGGAATGAGTTTTCCCCTTGCTCTGAGGCCCCAACAACAACCAAGTTCCCTTTTGAAGAACCGGCTTCGTTGTTTTGGTTTCATCAGAGCTCGGTTTTTCTCTTCCCACCTCTTCTGCCTTTCTTTCCGGGGGATTATCGGCTCACACTCTAGCGATGCCTCTTCTATCCTCCGCTTTCGTAGTTCGCCTCTCGAGAGCCGCTTCTTTTTTGGCTCTTCCGGCCGAATTTCGCCTTCTGACAAGAGAAGTCTGTCCTTCCTCCATTGGGGTCATCTCAGACAGTCTTAGTTGTTCAATCGGTAGCTCTTCTGGTTGAGTTTCGCTTACCTCTTGAGTTTCAGTTTTGGTTTAGTTCATTCTCCATTCTGATCCCACGAGAACCGGGTATTTGCGGTCCCATCTTCCCAGTGACCCGGATTAGGAAGATAAGGGTAATTACGACTGGGTGTCCCCTGGTTCCCAGAAGGCTCCGTTGTAGACACTGAATATACCCCCAGTGCCACGAGACTCTCAGCACGGGTCGCATAACACCTTAGTCTGGGGTTGTTGGTAAAGTAGGGGTGGGACCATCAGGGAAAGGAAGGGATAGGTACTTACTCTCAATTTCAGGGCCAAACCAAGAGGGGGAAAAGGTTTTCTACCCTTGTCACTGGAATAGTGACAAGGGAAGGGTGCTTCCTCCCCCTTGCCCTGCCACTCCCTAGAAGTTGCAGCATAAGACGAGGATGGTACATCACCCACGATCCCATCGTAAGGATTTCTAGCGCAGATATATAAATCTGATTGACAGGCAAATAATTGTTAAGTAATCGCATTTATAAATCGTAGGAAGAATAATACCTAGTAAGCCAAGTATAAAGGTTCTCATATCTTCATCTCCTTATTTATTCTACGGATGTATCCAGAAATGTAACATATTAATCTCTATACCCCGGTGGTTTGTAGACACTTTGTATACTTCAATACATTTCCTACACAATTTCAGTTTTCACTCAAGCCCCGCCTGCCACGCAAGAGTTTGACACATTGACAGACATTGATAAACGAGTTCCTTATCAGTTCACTGAGCAGGAAAATAATGTTTCCTTATTTGAAAACTGAAAACCTAACGACCTGTGTAATATGGAGCGTGGAGCTAAAATAATGAGTTTTTAAACTTTAGTGTATGTAATACATAGGCCTACCGAGTTTAAGTTTACCTAACAGTCTCAGCTTCAAGTAATACTACAGTATGTTATATTACAGTTTACTTTGGTGGTTTATATACTAAATATATCACAGCATTGAATACTCCAAGTTTTTAATAACTAGTTCCTGTTTAATTGTTCGACAAGTAATACTCTGACTTGTTACATAAAATAAACCTCCCCCTATTTCACCCCTAATATATTGCCGTAGTGGAGAGATAGTGTGTAAAATGTTTAACTTTTTTCATCGATTGTTTGTTAATCCCTTGACTAAGACCTGCACATTTCTCTGATAAGTACTTAATTCTGTGCGATATGTAAATTACCGATATAAACATTTGGGGAAAATTTTGAGTCAATATATACAGCAAACTAGATCTCTGTCCCAAGTATGAATAATGTTGAGTATAACTAATGCGATTTTCAAGTTTATGTTTACATCTCGTTGGCACACTTTTAGCTTAACATTAAAAATGTTTCCCATGCAGTTACATACATTCAATATGGGAAAAATACTGTGCCTGATTTCTTATAGTTTTTAATTCCCACCATGAGGAAATACAGTATGTCCAACTTATATATTCAATCAAGTAATTATGATTTACAATTCCACATAAGAATAGATCTCCGACATTGCCAGTTTATTATTCATAGGAGTAGGTGGTGCTCTATAATCAATGTCTAAAGTCATGTGTGACACATGAGAGGGTGACTTAACACTCATATATACATATAACACTGTATATATAAGTAGGAACAGCGTAGTAACAACCATAAGCTCAATAACTGCTACTACTGCAGGATCGCCGCAATGGTAAGTGACACAACAATTCCTGAAGCGAGTGTTTTTACAATCAGTTAAGATGAGGTACAGGTAGGGTATTAGTGAAGGTCCGCTCCGGTGAGAGCTTCCGCTGTAACTAAGTCCGTAAAATTCTGTTAAGAGGATCGACCCGGATTAAACCTGAGAGCGTGAACTTAATTTGGGAGTTCTCACTAAGTACGATTTATCTTTAAACAAAGGAGGTATTGAACAATAATTCCATTTGCGTGATTATTTCAAATAAAAGTATCTCTGTTTTTGTATCCCATTCGACCTTGCTTTCAAAATCGCAGCCTTTTAATAATAAAGATTTAAAATATTATATTCTAAGGTGTAATTTGATCTGGTTTAACTAATTTATTGTAAAGTAGTGAAGCATATAATTCGGTTTCAACCCATTTTTATAGTTGAAACCATCTCTTATCGTTATGAAATTTTTAATATGGATGTCATCATGTATTTGTATGTGTCTTGCGTAAGTTCAGTAAATTGTCAATATCCTTATTAATAAGCTAAAGTGATCAACATTTGTTCAGTATTAGTTTCCATGTTAATTAATACCATCATATCAAATAATATAATATACTATGTCTTTGGAAAATGTTGGTGATATATTTTGTCAGAAATACACTAAGGTGCTGTTAGTACAATAAGTATTTGGAATATAAATATAAGAATTTTTATAAACGGAAGGATTTCACAGCGAATGTGTATTCAAAGATTCCGTCTTTGAAGTATTTTGCCAAAAAGAGACGGAAAGCTTTGTTGTATGAGACGGAAAGCCCAGACATGAATAATTATGCAAGTAAAGATACGAAACAAAGGGCCGTCTTAAAATGCGGCCATCTACTTCAATATCTTTAATTCACACGGTTGTCTTGAAGCGTCAAACTTATTTACAATTTGATATAGAATAATAATAATAAGTATAAACGTAAAATGTAGTATTCTGGTCTTATAAGCATATTGAAGGAATTATAATAGACATTTTTGGGTAAATTAAATATTAGTTACAAAGATCAATGTACATAAATCCTACAAGAAATCACTTGATTAATTTGATATTAAACAATGACGAACGAATAATCTTCGATGATTCCATATATTTAAGTCATTCCTATCATGAAGTCACAAAATATATAACTCCAATGGAAATGAGTTTGAAGATGACGTTTTTCTGCCTCGAAAATTAAAGATCACAGGAGCAATCATACATAGCTTTATAGGTTATGCAGTTTCAAAGTTTAAGATCAAGGATATAAATATCTAGAAAAGTTTAGAAGTAATAATCCTATATCCATAACCGTATTTAGAGGTCCTTAAAACTCTACTTATATAGGATGAATGAATCACAATGACCTATATGTGTTAATATTATTTAATTCTCATGAAAGAGATTTAAAAATCTATTATTTTACTTTTATTTTTACATATGAGATTTTCTTAATCAAATTTATTTAACGAATCACCGTTAAAAATACAAATGCTTTCATTATTATTTGTAGTTATGATGTTTTATACATAACGTTCCCACCAAATCAACATTATACTTTTCAAATTATATAAGGAGGGTTTCTTATATAGCTATAAAAAGGTACTCATTATTTGCTTCAAGTTATGAGCCTTGTCGACTATAGCTTGATTAGTTTAGGGTTAGCAAAGTGTCTTCTTCCTCAGCTTGGGCGGATACAACACCAATCCTAACCTAAAACATCTGTGTGAAGCTCAGCAAGAGGCAAAGTGAAGAGAAAATTATAAATATTTCTATTGTTTACTCTGTAAAGGAGAACCCTGAAGATACCAACTGGAACCGATTTGAATGTTTTGTGTTTACTTAAAATATCTGATTGTCGCATTGTCAATTACATTAAAATTCTCGGTCAAAATTTAAAAGACATAAGAGTATTACACGTTTATTCACCTAAGGTAAATTACAGTGACCTAACTGCAGAAACTCTCTACAATGTCAACTTTGCAATTTCGAGTATTTATTACTACATAAATTATTATCACATTTCCACCCCCTGTCTTTCGTCCATTCAGTACGAAAGGCTGTGGCAGCATGCAGTTATAATTAAATTACTTGAAAGTAAAATTTACTTTCTCCGGCCGTTCGATACGGACCAGAGGTAATATTGCAGTGGCAGAGTAAAGACTACGTTTCGTTCAGTGCTACGAAAACTAAACCAATATGGTAAAACAAAAGTTCCAATACACGTGTAGCCTTTCTTAACAAGGTGCAAGAGTATTTTGTAACTTCAGACTTTATAAGTCAACAGAATGATGTCTTATCAGTGTGAGAAACATTCGAATGTCTCATACGATAAAACGCTATAAAGCAAGTAAAACAGGTTGACAACAACATTGACATTACAATGCTAATTTAAGGGAGAGCTGGTTTCGGGACGGTCTTGGGCGTCAGACTTATAGTCTGATACAGCAGGATCACACCGTGTCTCTGACTGTTTCACTTTTTTCATTTCTGTCAAACTTGTACTGTACCGACTCTCCTCCTTCAGTTTGGCAAGATCCTCACACAGGCCAGTGGCCCATAAGGGCAGGCAGCATAAGGCTAAAAGAATCGGGCTCTCCTTGAATAAAAAAAAATCTACATGGTATTAACAAAAGCTTTACAAAATTATACTTTCATATCATCGAACCATTTTTAATACAGATAGGAAATATTGGCACCGTCATAAAGTAATGAATTTAATGGGTTGTTGGTAAATTGTGAAAATGTGAATGAATCTTTATCTAAACTTAAAACATTCGCATTTGGGTTTGTACAGTTCAGAACCAAAGTAAGAATTCTCCTACCAACTCCCAGCCTCACCTGAGGTAAGTAAAGCTATCTGATCTGACATGTGCTGCACTGGGAGATCTCCTGCTACACAGTCGTCATCAGACATGTTTTGACATTTCCGGGGTTTGTACAGTTCAGAACCAAAGTAAGAATTCTCCTACCAACTCCCAGCCTCATATCTCGGGTAAGTAAAGCTGTCTGTCCTGACATGTGCTGCACTGGGAGATCTCCTGCTACACAGTCGTCATTAGACATGTTTTGACACTTCCGGGGTTTGTACAGTTTAGAACCAAAGTAAGAATTCTCCTACCAACTCCCAGCATCACCTGAGGTAAGTAAAGCTATCTGATCTGACATGTGCTGCACTGGGAGATCTCCTGCCACACAGTCGTCATCAGACATGTTTTGACACTTCCGGGGTTTGTACAGTTTAGAACCAAAGTAAGAATTCTCCTACCAACTCCCAGCCTCATCTCGGGTAAGTAAAGCTGTCTGTCCTGACATGTGCTGCACTGGGAGATCTCCTGCCGGTATGTAACTTTCTCGCAATTTCTTAAAAACGAACAGAATTATTCTATTTAAAACATTTATCCGTTTAGGATTTCAACAGAAAAACACGCACTTACTTTTAAATTTTGTGGTACTTAATAGGGAATTCAAAACAGTGTAACGGTCTAAAAATCTGTAACCTGTGAAGATATCTGCAGCATAGGATGTAAGGTTTGTGTTATTATAGGTTCTTTGAGTGTTCGCAGTGGTCATCGGTTAAAAGCAGTTCGTCACGCCTTCACAGGAAATAGCTGTAAAAAGAAACCTCCCTTGCTGATCGTTCATCGAACATAAAATAATAGCAACAGATCATTAATGATGGTTGTTGAATATTTTCTGTACTCTCTCTAGTTTATCATTCGAGTATCTGTTCCATTTTTAACGTAGTATGGAGTCTTTGAATTTTCCTCCATAAAAACATGTTAAGCCTAATTCAGTTTCTGAACCTAATTTATTAACATAGATAATGTTATGGGAGATAACTAATTTTAAAGACATGATTATTTAGCATTTTTTTTATTTGTTTTATTTTATAATTTTTTTAATGTAAAGACAATAAAGTGTAACAAAGCTTAAATTTTTCTCTGAATAATCTACAGAAATATCGAAATAACTAAAAAGCGTTTTAATGCGTGTGTATTATACCTTTAAATAAGGCACTTCCCAAACTTCTTCGACTTCAAATGAGGTCATAAACGTGCCTGAGGTTCAACATTCTTGTTACTCTTATTGTGCTACTCATTGTGTTACTCAGAATGTCCGATAGTACAGCCTGTACCCATCCCTCATAGGCTATGTCCTCATATAAAACTAAGAGAAGGTAAAGTTGGTGCATTTGGATTTCAATTCATGAAAGCTCAGAATCAACCAGGATTTCTTTCTATACTATCTAAATGATGCCTAATATTACAAATATTCAAAGATTCAATAAATATCAATACGTTGCATATTTCTACGTAGAATACGTATTTCTACCATGAAGTACAAGATTATTTTCATTATTTATCTTCGTCTCCGACTACGTATTTTTATAGTCTAGTGATACTTAATTTCCAAATTTTTCTATTAACGAAGGGTGACTAGCAGAATCCACAGCACTATTGCTGTTTCAGCTGCTTCCAAGCATATTTGCAGAGCAAACACAGATAAGCATTATCACGGCTTCTATTTGTGCAGAGAGGAGTGTTTCTATACACAGCTGCTGTGTAAGCATTCCTAAATGTGTATTTGTAGAGCATAGAGCAACAAGCATTGTAACGTAATGTAATTAATGTCAACAGAATGTTTCTTTAAAGGTTGACGTTTATATGTAATTATTAACACAGTTAGCACAGTTTAGTAAAACCTAGTCAAAATAAAAATATGAGTTTATTCTTTACTTACATAACATTTTATTATAAATTAATTTAAATAAATTAAAAATCAAACGTAAACCACAGCGTGTTCACTTTGCTGATATCTCTGTCAGGTATTTGCTTCTGAATTTGAATTTACTTTCCTTTGCTCACCCGTAGATTTGATGTGCTAAATTTATTTCATTTTGATTGGAGGAGGGATGTATAAGCTTTTATGTTTCAAGAGGGCAAGAAACATTCAAATTTTGAATATAAATCAAGTCCCTTCAATTTTAAAACTCGATTAAAGCCTATTCAATGAAAATTTGTATTTCTATAAAAAAAACTTGTTATTATTATTACGTATATGGTTCATTACGCTTATGTACCTAGACAACTCAACTAGTCTAGGTCAACTCTCTTTACTTGTCTAAAATACTTGAGGTGGGTGTCTTGGTAATTATACTCTCCAATGAAAACAGTGAATTGTCGAATTGAAAAAATTAATTTGTATGTTTCTATAAACAATAAAGTTTAATTTCTAGTCCTATAGTTCAGAGGTCGTAGTTTCGATTCCTGGAGAGGTTAATAGAATTTGCAAATGTATTGGACAATCTTCCCTTAAAAACGTATACCTGATTTAAAAGTCACTGAAACATTTTTAAAACCTTTCTAAAATGATGGTAAATACAATTAATTTAAATCCTTACTTATGGCTATATTGTAAATATAAGCATAGATTAAAAATACGTAATATAAACGTGAAATAGAGATTCGAATCAATACAAATTTAAAATGAAAAGAGTTACCAGCATAAAAAAGGAGGTAGGTTAGGAACAACTACTGTGAGGGCTAAACTAGTCTAACTCAGTTTAAAGGCTGAATAGGGCAGTACAATGCTTTTACTTGAACATATCGCTGAGAGAGAACAATTCAATGTTTTGTAAAGAGTTCTGGAATTCTCTGAATTTCATTGTATAGTTGAAAAGGTAACCGCTGTTATTTCTATACGGTAAAACAATGCGCTGGACCAATGAGAAAATATATTACGTACAGTTGTGCTGTGGGAAATAATGTAAAACATACATAGTGTGTCAAATTTAATTATGACTTTTTGTATTGTGTATGTATAATCAGCAAATCACGCATAAATCATTAAAAATGTTTCAAAATAACTTGTAATTGCAACAAACCGGGAAATTATTTTTTATCTTATATTCTTGAATTGCAATCGTAACCAATGGTTAAAATTTTTGTTATTCTTGGATAAATGTCAAATGAAATTTTTCTTGCTAAAAAAATATTTGTCTTCTCCGGATTCATCTTCAAATTACCTTTCTAGCCAATAACTATCAATGCTCGTCTTGGTATTGGGTCGAGTAGATGTTTCACATTTTCTTTTATAGAGAGATCCGATTTATTAAGAAATATTACACATTGTATAACACGTGTTACTGTAGTAGTATTCTAAATAAAGTACTAAAGGTTTTTGTTCAATTTTGAATTATACTTGATATTAGGAAAATGATATCACATAACACGAAGATGTTAGATTTACAACAAAAATAAAATCATATTATAAATGTACATAGTGAGCTCTATAAATTCTCATTGTGATTGCAAAGAAAATTGGTTTTCTTGACGGTATGACTATTACAATAAATACCCAATCGTCCAACAGTATTCCTATAAATCATTATTATCACAATGTCTACATTGCTCATCACATCACAACAGCAGCGATGAACGTGTTGTTGTGTGTTTTGTAACGTGTCACTAGTACCGGTAACCCACTCTCTGGGCTGTTGTGCTTCTGAACTACAATATTTAATGAGCGATAACTCTTAATATAAAGGTCCTAGAGACTTGAAACAAGCTTGTACATAGATTGCCAGGCTACAGGTGCTACACTGGACACGTCAGTATGTGTCACGCCCGCCATGTGGCACTGCAGGTGCTACAATGGACACGTCAGTATGTGTCACGCCCCGCCATGTGACACTGCAGGTGCTACACTGGACACGTCAGTATGTGTCACGCCCGCCATGTGACACTGCAGGTCACACTGACACACAGGAGGACGAGGGGAGTCGTTGTCCTGGAGATCCCCGGCGCATGCGCAGATCTCCCCTTAACCCTCGTTCCCATACAAGCTACAAAAGTGCGCTGGCCACCGACCTGACCTGCTCAACAGTCTGTGGTCCTCCAAGTACACATTATGACCATCAGTAATCCATATTATGAGTACATCTGTATTTTTACACTAATCCATGTTTTTAATCATCCTAGCTCATAATTAGAGTACGATTCATTCATACACGCAGTGGAAGTTACAAATTGCAATTATGTTGAGTGAGTTATGGTGGGACAGTTTATTTACGATTTGAAAGATTTCAAAAATCATAATCCATAAAAGTAATTTCCCCGAAAATAAAATAGTTGAAAAGTTGTTATCAATTTGTGAAAATACAGGCATGTTGAGTAGGCAGTTTATGCGATTTTTATTTAGGTATAATTGAAACTATTGATGATAAATAAATATGTATTTTTTTCTGTATGTACATATGTTTTTTATTTAAAAAAAGTACACACAGTTAGGAATTTGACTTTTAAGTTTTATAGATTTTGAACTAAACTTTGTAGATAAATACGCTCATGTTTGGACTGCTACAGGTGTTTTTCTAGTACCGTGATGTTTCTTTCTACGACCAGCCGATGCTGGTATTGAAAAACCCCATTGTCATGTGTTTTTTTGTAAATAACTGCACTCATATTAATCACGCATTATTTTTCCCTATATACTTGAAATGAGTTCAAGTATATAACGTTAAGTATATATACGTTAATCAGTTCTGAAACTGGCCAACAGAGGACAGCGGAAGCGCTAAATTCAATTAACTTTTTACATATCCTGCCCAGGGTTCGGATGATATTGAAAGGATTCAACCGAGGTAAACAAAGTTTTAATTATATTTTTACTCGTGTAGATACAGTAAAAAATTGCACTACTATTACTACGTTTAAATGCACAGAACAATGCAAAACATTCACAGCTGGTAGTTACAGATGTATTCGGCTGAAAACTACTTTATCGGTTCCATAATTTATCTAAATTTACGATTTTGGGGAAAAAAATATGTAAATAATATAATTAAATTATAAAATACTTACATTATCTAAAGGTTAATATAATTGTTTTTTATTTAAGTTCAGAAGAACTAGAGATGGTCTACACACATTCATGCTATTAGGCTACAAAAACAATATTTCTGATTTGAACAATATTATATTACAATAGATTGAAACATTTAAAACTTATTTTCAGGCACTTTTTATCTTTGTTTATTATTTATAACGCTTTTAAAGTATTCCGACCAAGAACTACATTAATTCTGATATTTAATCTTCATCAGTTTTCAATCTAATATTACAGATTCTCGTATTTCGTAAGTCCCTCGTAAGCCTTATATAATTAAATGAAATTGTACGAAATTAAAAATTAAATTAATAAATCACGTGAAACTGATAAAACCCCATGCTGTTCTGGTACATACGTTTTTTTATTATCCAGCTGCTCATGGGGTTTATGTGAATCTTTTATTTCTTCGTACATGTAGTCAAGCTTTTTAAAAGGTTCTGTCCTACCTGCTTTTTCTGTAGTTGCTAAATAGATTTTGGCTATGATAATTCACTTATTATATCAGTCTTTTCATAGTAACCTCAAAGGTCTTTCCAATTTATATTCCTAGTTACTGTAAAACTTTACAATAATTTCTTACGTAACCAGAAATGCAGTATGATAAAACTGCATCTTGACCTCTAAATTTTGGCATAATGAGGTTTAAAAATACTTTTTTCAGGACTTGTTTCCATATTAATTTACTTAAATAATCGTTTACATTTTTGAAGTTTCCCTAAAAGCACATTTGTTCGAATAAAATTATCCTGTAATTTGCTACAATAACTGGTATTGGAGCTTTAATTAGTATTAATTACAAAAGTATTTTAGTGTTCAACACATTTGTTAATATAATAAAAAATACACAATAAGTTTTTAAACAGAGCCACAATCTCATACTACTTTTATTTGTATTCTCTGAACTTAAAATGGTAATGTAATAAGCATTAATTATTCTTTATTATACAGTGTGTAGTGTAAAAAAAAAAATGTAATAGAGAAGTTAATTAATCAGGTTTTCGGTTAAATCGACCTTTTTCAACGAAAGCTTCCCAAAAGGAAGGTCTCAAAGAATTACCTGAAAAGTCATTAATCAACTAAGTACTAATCCGAGAAAACGTCCGATGTCGTGCCGGACAAGAAACGATGATAAAATAAAAGTCAATTAGCTTTTTACAGCTCGAGTCCGAGAGACAATGCGTTTACAGAGGCGTTTGTGAGGGACTGATCCTCAGTGGAAAGCTCTTAGTCCAATCTACTTCTTATTGGCTGATGGAAAACGTTTTTATCGAGTTACAAATAATGTTTCAAGAACCTTAAGAAAAATTTGAGCTGTATAGCACGTTTCAGCGTTGTCACTCGAAACTTATAAGCCCTAATTAAAACATGTTCAATTTTTATATACCTTTGAAATTATACCCAACGAATTATATGACTTTTTATGAACATTTTAATTTAAACCTTTTGTAAGTTCATATTAGATTACAGATGGTGTATACATAGCAACATTTAAAAATTAAGTATAAAATATGTTTCATCTGCAATTTACTCGCTGAAGAATATACTTATATTGCTCTATAGACTAGTGGATGTAGTCTCGGCTCTCAAAACTCAGAGATCACCGGTTAAAATTATTTTTCTTTAGCTTTTGAAATTTATTACGGTCTTATTACCTTTGTGCCATAGCTGATTTTGCCTTATTTCTCCGATAAAGAAAATATATACATGAGTAAATCTGAGAAGTCTACTTTTGTCAGGAGACAACAAAGATGGGTTTATGACAGTATGTATAGTAAACTAGCAGTTACCCGCGGCTTCGCACGCAATTTCTTAGGCTTTGCACGTGTATGAGTGAAATATATTTCCATTGTCAATTTTTTAGTTTTCCTTTTTTCTTCGATCAATAAAAACTGTTAAAAACGTGTATATATATATATATATGCATGTGTGTATGGCCATTGTAATATATTTATTTTAAAATATATTAGTTAAAAGTATATTCTTAACTAAACTGTTAACTTTTTAAATGGATAATTTTTACTCTGTGGTGCAACAGTGGTTGTAGAAAAGGTTGAAATAAGAATTGTTGTTACTATCAAGCTTACTCCATTCTTTCAAAACTATAAGTTAAATTAATTTAAAACAGTGGCTAAGGTAATGAAACATTTGGTTATGCTGTATAAAACAATGTCTACACATAACAGTTGTTTACATTTAACAGGCTCTTTCAACGTATATTATTATATACAATCTTTTTATACTTAAATGACTTTTCTGTGGACTTTTACAATGTATTAATACTTATTATCCTATTCCCGACGAAGACAAAGTAAAAAACACATAAATCATAAAATAATTGGGCCAAACATTTCTCGTGCTATAAAAATTGAAACTAACACGACTTTCTTATAAATTTATATATATGTGTGTGTGTGTATATATATATATATGTGTGTGTGTGTGTATGTGTGTGTGTGTGTGTGTGTGTGTGTGTGTGTGTGTGTGTGTGTGTGTTAGGTAGTAATTTTGTCTTTGATATATGCGTTATATAGCACTGACCACACTGCATTTATTTAATATTTGCTATAATGTACAGCTGATAGTATATTTTTACTACATTTTTTATTTTCTTATCTCAATATTTTCTTACTCTTTGCTCAAAACAGTGGTTGCAAAAAGATGTAATAACAGGTGCTGTTACTACCAAGCTTATTCTATATTGCAAGTAAAAATTGGTTAAATTAATTAAACATTTATTTGTGCTGTCATTAAACAATGTTTACACAGAACAGTTCATTAAATTTAACAGGCTCTTCAATCTATACTATTAAAGACAAATTGTTTACCTACATTTACCTGAAGTTTCCGTCAGCTTTTACAGTATTTTAATATTTATTATGCTATTCACGGCGGAAACGAATCTAACACGTCATAGATC
The DNA here is from genome assembly GCF_021130785.1 of Homalodisca vitripennis. Lineage (NCBI taxonomy): Eukaryota > Metazoa > Arthropoda > Insecta > Hemiptera > Cicadellidae > Homalodisca > Homalodisca vitripennis. The sequence goes on from NC_060213.1 coordinate 132,354,463, forward strand.
ATTATATTTGGTTAATTCATTCTGGTGTACTAACCCAAATTTGTTTTGTGTAAATATATTCTATCAGATAGGATTCCAAGTATAAGATAACATTCTTGTAGCGTTACGACTTTAATAAAATAATATTATAGCGAAGTATATTAATACCCAACGAGCCAAAGTGTGCAGATAGCCCCCAGTGATTAATGCCGTTATGTCCTGCAGCCGGAGATTGATGTAGTTATGCCCTTCCCTCCCCACCCCTTCCAGTACCTCTAGGCTGACCCTTATCTGGGGTATCATGACGTCATCAAATTTCCGACTACAGTAATGAGTAATCAGTTATAACCTACTCATTGGTGCGGGAGCGGGTAGTCAAACGATGTTACTGTCCATCGCTTTTCACCAATATTCAAAAGGTGGAAGTTGAATATTGATGAAAAGTAATATTAGTGAATATTTTAGAAGTTTGTAATGGTAAAAATTCGTGTGCAAAACGTTGCACTGTGAGTATTTCATTACAATTGATACGATAAAATACATGAGATATATATTCATGATGGTTCCATTATATAGGTCTTCATTGAGGTATTATTGTACATTGTGATACAAAAAATATGCTTTGAACAATGAATGTCAAATTGGATATTTTCCTTATGTGGAAAAACTTTTTTTTATATTTGTGATGTAATAATTTTAATGTTATTTAAAAATGTATTAAAATACCAAAGACAAACAGTGATGTAGTTACTCAACTTTGATTTAGGAAGATGCTGTTATCTTTGATCCTAGTTTTATTTCTTTTAAGTTGTATATCTCGTACACTGGTTAGTTGTCTGTGGGTTGTTGTTACGTGCAGGTCTATTTTGTAGAGTCTCTTTTTTAGATGTTTATTGTCTGAGCGTTAGCATTATTACTAATTACTGTTTGATAGATTAAGCGTTATAGAAGCTTATAACTTGAGGGGATGGAAACATTTCATTTAAGTCTTTCTTTTGGTAGCAATTTTCTTTAGCTGTCATTTTTATGTCCCGAGAACCAAATTACCTATATTTTCCATGAAGCTTTATTAATATGTAGGTAACATCGAATTAGGTAATGGTGCTTTTCACCTCACGTTTCCTAAGTAGCCTATTAGCGAACATTTTACATTACTCTTATGGGTACTCATGTTAGCACGGAGAATATCTTAGATTAAATACATTTTTAAATAAACTGAGTATAATCATATGACATTTTAGCATGGGACGTAATAATTCATATAGCCTTATGACCTATATACGAGTTTGCGCCTGAAAAATCCGATTTCCTTCATAAACTGTATTTTAGACAAATTCTTTTATTTATTGGTACTGCAGTATGAATGCTGTTTATTGTACTATAGTTATTACGTCTCGACCTCTACTTAAAATTTAGGACCAACTTTATAAAAATCATGAATTTAAATTAATGTCGTTACAACCCATTACACTGTGTATTTCATTTTACATAAATCCCATTTAAACAAAATTGTAAACACTAGTTAAACCATTAATTCAGGAAATATAATAAATGCAAGAGGAAATAAGTTTCATTCTGGCAACTGTACTAAAAAGTAATAACTCTGTTTTCTGGAGGTAAGGTCATTGATAATTCGCTAATATAAAAAGTTACATAACAACTTTTTAACTAGTTATATACCATTATACAACGCTAAAGAGGGTTAAAGAATATAATGGATGGCTTCGATATTTGGTAAATCCTGTCCTAGTAAAAGTTAATCCTAATGTTTCTAACTTTTATATTTCGAATCTGTATTTGTCCCAGTGGTAACATTAAGGGCTGTCCTCGAGTCTGAAGAGATCTCACTTAATCTTGCCTTTCACGTTCAGCCCTACATTCCGAACGCACAAAAGAGCAATGTACAATGGATCCAGGACAATAAGACCATAAAGGACTTTTTCCTTACATTCTTTTAATAAAATAAATGTTCTTCAAATTTACCATCGTACTGCTCTTAAAATTTACTATTGAAACTAATCTGTATTTCTGGTTTCTGATGTTATGCGATAAAAATTGAAAAATAAAATATAAATTAGGCTATTTGCATTAGTACAGTGCTTAGAATAATAGCATTTCAGTTGATTACAATCGTTATATATTACAAAACACAACGTCTCAAAGATTGAAATCAATGATCTTCCTCAGTTGTAGAAAAGTTAATACATGTACTTTAAACCTGCTATGTGCAACAATGGACAGACAATTGAAAAAAAAATACTATCATTTTAATTTTAATTTTAATCATTTTTTACCTATTTAATCCCAGACGGTGTCACTGCACAGAAGTCACAAACGAAACGTCCCACCAGCACAGGCGAAAGTGGAACACTAACTAGAATGTCAATATCGAAATTTATGGTTTTATCAGTGCTTGTCATCTGAAACAAGAAAACTCACCACTCATTGGTTTTAAGTACTTGTTTATGTATTCAGTTTTATATCTGAGGAAGAGGGTAGATTTCAATCCTCAGAAGGTAGTGTTAGAAATTATTTTAATTATAACGATGGAAAATATCTCTAACCCTTTTATTCTTTCAAGCCATCCATCATCAATAACATATGTTTGTCAAAGTACGTAAAATAATTATATCTTTAAAAAGATTATGAAATATGGTTGTGTATATTTTAAAAATAGTTTTCTGATTATCATTATTCTAGCCAAAACAGGACGGATTTCTCAGTGGAAAGTCATTAAGGGTCTGACCGAACTAATGGTCAATTACTGGCAAGTAGGGGCTAAGTGGGAGCAGCCCCTAGACATTACACACACACACACACACACACACACACACACACACACACACACACACACACACACAGGTTGTTAATCTTGGTTTTTTATCTAATTCAAATTAATACTAATCTCTTAAAAACTCTTACATCTAATTCTTGCACTTTTTTTATAACCAGTAAATGAAATTTAGTCAATTGAATAAAAAAATCAATGATCGAGGAATTTATTTACGAGTAAATTAAAATGTTCACTTCCCAGTAAACAATAAGTCAATTACACTCATTTATTCTCTTAGGCTTTTACGTGGTGTAGATGAGTAACTACTTGGAGAATGCTCGTACTTCCGCTAGAATCTTTTACAAGTAAATACTAAACGGTTGCTGCAGGTCTGTGTGAAACATGTGAAATCTCGCTCGCACGCGAAGATGATCAAAATATAATGCAGTTATTATTTTTATCTAAAATATTTGCCCAAAAGGTTTCAAAACAGGTTTTGTATATTGATAACTGACCCATACTTATATCTATGCTACTGCACCTTGAGTACATAAGTACAGAAAATATATTTTCATTCTTGCCCCGTATTTAAACGTTCCTCCACGATTCTATTGCATATATTTTTGAAAATATTACGTAACAATATTATTATTTTCACTCTTAAATTTCAAAAACTGATTGCACTTGCCAGAGTGCCTTTTAGTTCATACGAGAGCAAAGACGCAATAAAGCCACCATCTCTAAAATGATTCAAGCTAAATTCGTAATTGTTACCCTAATTCGAAGTTTAAGTAAAAGGCACAAGCCTTTGTGTATAAATACACAAATATTTCTTTCAATCACACTAGTAACTATCATTTTTTATTAATTAATTTTGTTTTGTATTTTGGACAAATAATTTATTGGCGAGTAATTATTTCTCTATTTTATTATTCACTTAATCATAAATTAATTCACTACACATAACTTAGCTATGGTGGGAGGGGGTTATTCAATGTGAATTTTGCTCCCGTTTGCCTTCCTCTTTTTGTAGGGCCTGAAATATGGAATCATTTTCGTCTGGAGGGCTAAAACAGTAGGGGAAGAAGAAGCTAAAATAATCTTTCTTATAGTGCAAAGTATATATTGGGCCATTTATTACAAAACTCCACTTGTTCCAACAGCATTCTACTTTCTAATAGCCTATTTAATGTGTAATATATTTACTCAATTTTAATTATTTTAAAGAAGAATATTTATTTTGACCAAAGATCAAAAGACCGAAAATCACGAACCTTGCCTCTACAGTTGATACTTTAGCAACAGACCTTAAATCCCATAAAGGGTGGTTTCACCTTTCATTTTACCCCTTTATCTGTTTGTGTTCACCTTGGAACTGAATTTTTCACTGAAATACCTATCAACAAACACACTACATACATATAAGTGTATGAAATACAGTTGCACAATTTTAATTACCAGCTTTAATGAAATTGTGAAACTTCAATCACAGTTTTAAGAGATGCACTTAGATATACATTTGTATAAAGGTTTCATTAAACGTTTTAAGTTCCTAAAGATAAAATAAAACTAGAAAATTAGTGCTGCGACTGGAAGCTGGCGCTGCCATAGACTTAACTCTTGGAATCTGATGTGATGTTGGTCTTAGATGCAATAAAAGTTTTCGACGAAGAAGCTCAAAATGAATCTTAATACCGTTTTGAAATTAGAGACACCTATTTCACAAAATGAAGAGTAATCTAGGTAGAGAGGTGTATAATTGTCTTAGCAGATGCACAATTGAGTACACTACGATATTTTAGACACGATTTCTAAGTACGGCGGAGCAACCGAGTCTGTGACGTTAGTCCAGAACCAGAGAGCCAATATGTAATGTAGTATTATAACACAACTAGAGTTTTCTTGAAATTGACAGGGAAATTACATCTAAGAAAGAAAGAAATCGTCAGCTGCTAATATTTCAAACTGACCGTTAGGATTTAAAGTAATTGTTATACAACTGACAACGAGATAATTTGGCTAAAATTTGGCATTTTTGCAACATATTTCTCTTTATAATTTATAGACAAAATGTGTAGAACATTAATTGATATTACAGCATAGAAAACCAATATACAAAGGTTTTACTGTTAAATTTCAAATAAATTACAAACATTTTTCAGGAATGTTTCTTTCTGCGCTAATTATTAACTATACAAATTCATTATTCCAACGTATCTGTACTGTAGTGATATATCTAAATATATACAGCACATCCCATTTGTTCTATGGTTTCAGATTTTACTGTGTGTCCTCTCAAACTAGACGCCAAACTTGAGTTAAAAACATATCTTTTGTTCGAAATAAGCAACAAGCCATTTCACTTTATATTATTATTTAGAGTAACATTCACTCTTTACACACGAGCCGTGCGAAATGTCTTGGTTGAGTCCTTGAAACATGTTGTTCACAGAAAAGTTATCGGTTAAGTTTTTAATTAAGTAGTTGAACTGCCAACCACACGGTAGATGTAACTAATCGTTACACTATTTCTTTTAGTATATATTTAACGTGAGTTCATAAATGTTCACATTTTACAAACCTGCTGAATGTAATGCCCTCAGACAACGCTGATAGGGGAAAGAGAGCATATTTCAGGACTGTCAATACCAACGCCGCCTCAACCCCATTGTACATCAATATTTTGGCGTAACCGAGTAATTTCCGCTGGCTCTGAGAGTACTTCAGCGTTTGCAAGAGGCACACATTTGTTATCTCTACCAAACAGTTTACAAACACATGTTCCATATGATACAACTGTTCACAAGTACAGTATCAAACATTGGTCACGTGACAAAGATGTAATGCCACGGTGTGATCGGAGAAAATGATCAAACTTATTCGCAATCATGCATTAGAATGTCGTCTAACAAAATATAATGGATAATTAAGACGACCCCTTTAGAAGTACGTCGAAATCTATCATATTTCCACAACAATTAAACTATTCCTATACATACTAAATAGGTAAACGGTTTATGAAGTATAAAGTAATAATTAGAATAATTCTGGATCGTCTTCGGATCACCAACTGTCACAACTAATACAAGAGTACTATTTCGGTAGTTTTAAATCTTACATTAATGCCCCCAGCTAAGCGATGAACGAAAACATCCCTTGAGATATTTCCTATTATGTAGTATCTATGTAGTACAATAAGATTCTAGAATATCTGATTAGAAATGCTTGAGCTATAAAATATTTTAATTGAATTTGAAAATTAAATCATCAACTAAATCATCAGCCAATGCGCCTAAGCGATTGCGGATGTTGTCATGGCAGCGTCTGCTAATGTATTCTCAATTTCATTTAACGACGCGACGGAGACGGTCCTATAACGAGCGTGGCGTATCCTGGTATTGGTAATTGATGATTAAGGAGTATTGAAAATATGTAATTAAAAAAATAAAATGCTAAACATTTGCATTGACTTAGTCGTGCCCCTGGTTCTCAGACTGGTGCATTTATCTATCGCATGATCGTGACCACATAAGCTAATTATTCTCGTGGAAGAAGTTCTCTAACAATGCAAAGTTATGTAAGAAGGCAGGGTAACTTTGGAAGTAGCAAGTAAGTGACGTCACTAATGTGAGGAAAACTCGGCGATAAGTAGTTAAGTAAACAAGACAGGGATCAGCTTAACTGTTCTTGTTGGCGTTACTCTGTGGTTTATCTCAGTGTAAGAGTATATCATCTACATACAGAATGTGATGATTGAGGACAGCGATAACTATGTAAGAGAGAAGTCAGCGAAGTCATTAATATGGGGAAAGAAATACATTTTCATAAAAATCTTTTGATTCGTTGCGAGACTAGCTGTATCACAAAAACAGGTCTTAATTTTGTTAATTCCAACCAGAAATTGAACATGATACTTGAATTTTACAAAACTGATAAGATAAGGGAGGTCTGCCCTGCAGGAGGCAATAACTGTAAAATAGGTTTGTTTTTGTAAAACAGTAAAATTTGAGAAGTATACGAGATTCGTAATTGCACCTACTAACCCGCGATAAGACGGACGGACGCTCGTATCTGCGTTGCAGTGTTGCCAATACTAGCCGCACTAAAAAAAATAAATATGTTCCAAATAAAAACTAAGGGCCACGAACTGTAGATAGTGTAACTAATAACGTGAAGTCAAGCTTGAACTGCCTAATTAGGTCTCGATTAAAAATTCTGACACCAACTTGGTACGGCTACTCTTCGAAGGCCATCGTTTCGTGCTGCTGTGTTGTGTATTGTTTGCTGAGCCTCTTCTAACTCTGGTTCTGTAATGGTGGAAGTCTCTCGCCTGCATCATAACGTACTTCAAACAGACAATGAATTTCAAGGATTTAAAGGCAGGATTTCCCCGGAAATGTTGTCACAGAGTCAGCTAGTAAATCGGTTGATCTTAGTTGACATAGGATAATTGAAGCTGCTTTATGTATTATTATCTGTAATAAAATGTCTTTATGACTAGAATTATTCAGAATATAAAAATAAACAGTGTACATACAAATATAAATATTGTAATAGTTTCTAACTTAGCCACTGACAACCATTGTTATATTCTGTACTTGCTGGCAATACTAAAACAATATTTAGTATCTAAATTATTTTTTTTATTCATATTATAAAACAAACCATGCAAAAAACGCATAATAAAATTTATCATTTGTAATAATGCAATCTATCTTAAAATATAAATAACTAATTTTAATGGTATAGTTTATCTATCGTGATTACTTGGATTATCTCAGAGCTCCAAACTGAGTATTAGCCTAAATTATGTTTAATAAACAGACTCTTAATCTCGCTTAACGCTAAAGTGGCGAGCTAGCAGCTTGGCAATATCCGGATCCGGGTAATAAGCACCGCTATCAAGATAGCAGCGCACCTGCCAGCTGAGCTATGAAGCATTACATATAACAGCGTATACCATCTGTTGTTCTAGCAGCAACATCAAGCTCTGAGCATAAATACAAATGAACAGGTGATTACGTTTCCATACGTTGTTTAAGTTCATTCTTTGCAAACACTGGAACACATTAATGTCGTTGTTTTGTATCGACGATCTTTTTTATATAGTAGAAGCTTTGTAAATGAAATGAGGAGAAAGAGTTTTCGTTTTGAGCTAGCCATGCACTCAAATGTTAAACTTTAAACAAATCAGTGGTAAATTATTTTATAAAACCAATATTTGTAAACATAACAAAAGATGAAAACCAATTATTGAAATTTAAAACCAGAAAATATATTTTTTCTTGATAATATCTGTTATATAGTTCAGTCATAAGAGTAGTATAAAACATTTTGTGAAATTTATATGGTATTAAAAATAATGGTTTTGCAAAATAACTATGTTTTATTTATTTCAATGGATGTCAGTGTATAGATCTAAAAGTACTTGTTCATTACTAAGGAAATTTATGGAAAACAAGACTTGAAGAAGACAAGACATTCCTCAAAGACTAAGAAGTTGTACATGGTGAAATACGCTCAGACAAGTTCTATCGTGGGACATGTACCATCGTAGAACTCATTGTCTATTTAGAAATGAAGTTTTAGGTAAACGTTAACACCAAAAGATGTAATCTTTCTCAAAATATCTTGACACATGATACAATTACATTTTTGTTCATAAAATTTAGTATCATATCAATGTTTAAAGAATTAAAGTCTACCTTACAGGTCATCATAAATTAATTATGTTGAGAGCGCTTGTTTAACTAGAAAGATTTGTTAATACGTCACATGATAAATCTATTATGAGTGTTCTGAGTTTGGTTTTGTTGTTACAAGTTTATTTATTCTCCTATTTTCTCGTTGCCATCATTGTTACTCATGAGACAAATGGAAAGATATTAGCAAATGCTGACGCGACTCCCATAGAGTGACTTGCACCACAATCAAATTCAGAGCTCCTTATATAAAATTAAAGTTTCGTGCAAAATTTCAAGTTTATAGTTCAGTTCGTTTTCCATATGTGGACAGTTAGACGCAAAGGAAAAATTCCCAGAACCACGAGTGATAGGGTTCGCTAGTCCTTTAACAATTGCTCAAAGTTCATATGAAACATGCTCTCAGAAATCGTCGGTACAATATTTGTGATTATCTCTAGTTAGATTACGTTTTGTTACATTTCCCTACGTGTACAGGAAAATGCAACACGTTTAATAAGTGTGTCTAAAACAGGATGTAACTTTATTGATGCCATTACATGTATGAAATTTTGCCGGGAAATACTGAACAATAAATAAATAAATTTTACTAAAATATTTTTTTCCCATCAATACCCACTGAGAGTTGAGTTAACGATACTTTCCACAAAACCGCGCTCTTCTAATACTGAATATAAGGGAATATTTTTTGGTGATTTGCCTTGAAGCATACAAGTCTACAGGATGTACGGTACATGACAACTTCCTTAATGTACCATAGAAGTGTCTACATCCACTAAATTATAGTCTATATATTACACGGAATATCCCGTGTATAACACCTAGCCAGAGACTTGGACGACAAGCTATAAATTGTACCTTATCCAATGTCTCCGTAAATAATGTACGCTGGGGTTACAAGAGCGGACATGTACGGGAAGGTGGCCGGGTGGTTGATATATTTTACTGTGAATTTGCTCCCAGTTTCATCCTTCAAATCCTTTCCGATCCTTATATCCTGAACTTTCAGTTATGATAAGTAATGTTTCCTTAGACCAAACGTGCTTCCGTTTAATAAACTTTTATATTATATTTTAAAAATTGCGTATCTGATGAAACAATGAGAATAGCTCTCCATCTATATTTCACTACTGTTTGTAGTCTGGGTGTCTCTGATGTCGAAACGATGCGGGGGGTTTCGTTTTGATCTTCTTCGTTCTTCGTCACCGACTTTTTGGATGCCTTTACACGATAAAGACTCCAGAATCCAGGATCTAAATCTGTGATAGCTCCAGGTTTCAAGCGCTGCACTAAGAGGAAGGGGATCTAGAGCTAAATTTAAATTCACTTTTAATCAATCCTATCGACCATAGCTACGTTCTGTGTATACTTTGACATAGAATGGCCCATGTATATTCAAAATAAGGTTAAATAATGTATACCGATCGAGTGAGTTATAAATAGCAAGTCAATTTATTAGTAGTGTCATGAATGACCAATTATCATTGTCATATTAACCGTTCACGGAAGTTAACAGCTTTGCAGTTTCTGAGTATGAAACTTAAGATTTAAAAACTATATTTCTTATTTATATTGTACTATATTGAAAATAATGTCAGTTTCTTGAGATCCATAGAACTTTGTGATTTCAATATCGGTAGGCCCAAACGCTGGTTAATGTTTCGTGACTCTACTATGATAAAAGAAGTGGTCATATATAGTGTCAGAATAGCACTGCTATTTACAGATTCTGAATAAATATTGCCTAACGTGTCTCTACCCGCTGTCGGCTATAAAAGGCGAACTATTTATACTCTGTGTTGTTGTACAAAACTATAAAAAGAGATAATTTTTCTTTTACGAACAAACAGCACATATTGACGTGTTTCATTACGCTTATTACATACATCAGCTTGGAATCGCAATATTTTAATTGTAACTAAATATCTCAATTTTATGTTGTTGGAATTAAAAAAGTTTTTTATTTCGAAATCACAAGAGAATGAGCAAATTCGGTAACATCTTGAAAAACTTTGTATAGTTAGTTCTTAAGATACTTCTTACAATCTACGCTTATTTGGGAAAAGCTAGATTATTTGTTGTCAATAATTTATGCCCTATTGGCATTTAAAAAAAAAACTAAGGGGGTTATTCTTGATAAAAGTCCAACTGTAGCAGTGGTAGGTTAACCCTTCTCTTGGCCCAAGAATGAAATATGGCATCTTTGATATCTTCTATAAAAATAATACCAATGCGTAAACAAATTCGTCAAACCCTCATAATCATCCATATATTGAGGAATAAAATGATTGATTTAGTAGAATTCAAATGTTTAATATTCTTTAACTATTTTAGCCAGCTTTCCACCAGAAGATAAAAAAAAAAATATTTTGACTAAATATTATAAATGTTTTATAAAACAATACATCATTTTATCTAATCAACGAAAAACCTTATAAATCACATTTAGTCGAAAACTACTAACACTACACATGAACGAAACATAAAGTTCTGAAAGACAAATTTAACAAAAAAGGCCAAATTAGAAAGTAAGATTCGTACTTAATTGGTGAACTATGTTTAGTCTAAATCTAAAACTACTTTTCAACTTAATCGGGAATTAAACCCATTGTTTGTTGATTGATATGTGAGTTTAAGTAACGTAACTTTGTAATTTAAATGAGCCTTGTATAATTCTATTATTGTGGTTATAAAAACGTTAACATATTGTGCTAATAGTTGAAATACCAAAATAAATAAAAAATGTTCATCGGAAATATTCACAGAGAAAATGTGGGGTAGTACTGTAAGTGGTATATCTTATCCCATTTCAATTTAATAAATTCAAATTTGTTTACAGTTGAGATTATTTAAAATACTACATAACTAAATATAGGACGTTATGAAACGATAAACGTATTCTATCACAGGGATTCACCTGAGAACGATAAGAACAAAACTCTGTTATATCACCTAAGGCAATTAAACAGCAGCCTGCAGATGGCAGTGTTTGATGTTTTATCGGAAATTAAATCTCAAAACAATTATTCAGCCTCGTTGGGTTCAGAGCATCGTTATTTATCTTTAGCCTCAAGATCTTCCGTCTATGACCCGATCTGCTCCTTGGTTTGTATTTTACAAAGAAATGGATTCCGTTTCGTCAAATATACGTTTGCCAATATTCAAAACAAAGTGATAAATTAATTAAATACCAAATCTTTAACTACATTTTATGATTCTATGTTTGCGCTAGCGGTTACCCGCGCCTTTGCATGCGACTTCCTATTGAATAACAGGTACGTCCAAGGCATAACATTCTTAAATGGCATAATAAACACTATTGAATAAAGTAATGATTACTAGAAAGGTATTCCAATCTCCTAATCAATGTCAAAATAACAATATTTTTTGCGTAAAAACAATGTTTTGCGGCGCTGAAGTTGGTGGCAGTAATAGTTTTTATGAGTAGCCTACCAAAAAAAACCAAACATATATTTCTCTACACCTTTATACGATATTTTAATAAATAGATCTGAATTTTACTTAAATTTGATGTATTTTAGGCCAAGCAAGTCAGAAAACCCATTTGAAACAAGAACTTTTTGCGATTCAATGTTCATTGAAAATTAAAATCAGGCTATTGCCTCATATAAAGTTAATAAATGTTAAAATTCGTTTTACTAGAATTTGGCTTACCGATATTATGTTAGTTTCTTTATTTAAACACATATATGACAGAAACGGTAAGATACAAAATAGTTAAATCGTAAAAAGTAAGGGCGCTGTGGTGTAGCGGTAACATGCTCGCCCGGAGAGTGAGAGACCCGGCTTCGAGTCCCGGGTTTCGTTCGAACTTTTTAGTTTATACTTTGTTATATATTAGAGTTTTTAACACCTGAAGAAGGGGGTGGACTTCAATTCTTGAAACGTAGTGTTATACTCATGTAACATATACCCTATCGTTATTCCAAATACCTAACATTCATAATCAATGTAATTCGCAATAATTTATTATAATAAGAAAGAAAGAAATTTATTTCTTAAAGAAAGTAATATATATACATCTGATATTTTCCTGTTAGACAGTCAAACCAAAAATAATCTTCTTGAAAACATTCTTTTAAATGTAAACAAAATACAAAAACAAATATGTTAAAAATAAAATAGAATATAACAAAGTCTTTCTCGTGCTCAGTCTGACCTTAAGACAAAACACATAACAATATTTAAAATATACCATATTATTTTGTAACAAATATAAACAATAATAGCATTTAATTACATAAACTTTAACATTCTTTAAGTAAGAGACAGGGCCTCCAAAGCAGAGCTTGTAATGAGGTCCCATCCTTGAATTTAAATAGATAGACAGTGAATTGTTTAAACCCATGTAGCCGACTTACCATTTGGTTAATATAGTTAAATCTGTTAGAGAGTCATAGTGATCAATCACACAGAAGTAATTAAGCCAAATAAGCTCTTCTTTTAAAAATGTAACACTGCAAGTAATTTATCATCGAAAGTTCTTTAGAGCCATTACTGATAATTTCAATGAAATAATTATAATCTAAATTTAGGATATAAGAATGTACAATACTGTGTGTTGTGTGCAAACAATGGGCACGCCCTACATTATTGTACAACTTGTCCTCACGCTCCATATATCTCCAGAACTGCCTTCCCATACTTCACAAGTACTTCACAACTCAGAGACATACATTATCGTACTTTCACTGACATTCGTCTTGTTTTCATCTCAACGGAGTGAAAACATTTATCCACAAATTATAATTGTATAATTATAATTTATAAATTTATATATTTATATAAATATATACAAATTCTGATCATGGTAATGTTTAATTTCCTAGTTTTGTCAAAATGGAAAAATTCACAATAAAAATATAAATTTTCAAGATAATATATTTTATACACGGATTAAAATTATGTTTCTAGAAGAGGCTTATCCCTTTTTAATATTTATTTTGCCTGTCTTCGTGGGCCACTGGCCTGGGTTGAGGACCTTATCAAAGAGAATAAGGTGGAGAGTTGTTACAGTACAAGGTCACAGACAGGATTGAACCTGCGCTATCTCCAATTCAAATCCAAATTCTGACATCTAGACCGCTCAGCCATCGTCACTCTCAAATAACCTGGCCAATAATAAATATTATATGTGGGAAAATGTACCACATATTGTTTTTGTCTGCCGTGACGATTGCCATTGGCCATTGGTCAGTCGTACGTTGTGTTAGACGAATGCAGACGTATTGTGACCTTTATTCTGTAGTTCAGTTTTAATTATTAGTGTTGTGTATAGTTTTTATTAAGTGCGTGTTTTTAGAGTTAGTGATGTTGACAAACAACATAGTGGTTGTCATTCCTGACTTAGGCGTGCCACAACGCTTTGGTATGATTTGTTTATTTTAACCTAGTTTGTAATTATGTATTAGGTTAGTTATTGTCTGAAGAAGAGATCAGATTGCAGATCTCGAAACGTAAAAAAAGTTTTAAGTGTTACTGATTATTGTTTCACTGAACGATGGCAAATGTCCGGAAAAATCCTGTTTTCTTCAAAATGTACCAACTGTAAATGTACACATGTATAAACAACATATAAGCTATTCATAAAAGAGTAAAATCTTTTCGTTGTATAGTTTAAATAACTCAAAAGAATTTAACTAAAATACTCCGAGACTTTACATGCACCATTACATTAAATAAAACCGTTAAAATGTTAAAGTGTATCCTTGAAAAAACTATAAAAGAAAAATAGTTTAATTTTGAAGAACATTTATTTAAATATGATGCAAAAATGCAGCAATATTTATTTTTAAGTTTATACAGAACAAAATGATTTATATTTCATAAATTTATATTAGATATCACATAGTACGGTTTCAATTATTGATACTAAAAACGGTATCATAAAATATTTATTCCGCTTTCAAAATTATAATATAACGTGAACAATATCTCAACATAGTGAGGTATCAGAGCCAGCTCAGTGTGAGGTACAGCGGCTGACCAGGATGAAGTGCTGCTCTACCTCCCTGGACCACAACCAGACAGACAGACAGAGCTAAATACAAGTCAGTACTGCAGCCATATGTTCTCGTATATTGTACTGTACACTCTACAGTCTGTAATAGAAGCGGAACCATTACTCCACCATGTGAGGTAACACATTCACCTTAGTGTGAGGTACAGCGGCTGACCAGGATGAAGTGCTGCTCTACCTCCCTGGACCACAACCAGACAGACAAACAGAGCTAAATACAAGTCAGTACTGCAGCCATATGTTCTCGTATATTGTACTGTACACTCTACAGTCTGTAATAGACGCGGAACCATTACTCCACCATGTGAGGTAACACATTCACCTCAGTTTTAGGCACAGTGGCTGACCAGGATGAAGTGCTGTTCTACCTCTCTTGACCACAAGTAGACAGACAGACAGAGCTACCCATAAGCTAGTACTGCAACCATATTATGTTCTCGTATATTGTACTCTACATTCAATAGAAGCGGAACCATTAGTCCACAATGTTTTGTAACACATTCGCCTCAGTGTGAATTTAAGACGGTTTAAAACACTTTGGAAAAACAGGGTACCAGAGAGATCGCTCTGTAGCTGTTTATTTCACCGTAGTTACCTTTCTTAAAAATAGGTACTACCTTAGACATTTTCAACCTAGCGGGAAAACTGCCCTCTAGTAGGAATGCATTTATACATTTAGCCATTGGATGTGCTATTGCATCGACTACACCCTTCACAATTACTGATGATATGCCATATACGTCACAGCTTCCTGAGGATTTAAACCCCGAAACCAAACGACTCACTTCACCACCGGTCACTGGACGCCAATCGAAGAGCTGTGAAGGGCCACCGGGGTACTGCGTTGCAGCAGATCGACAGAAGAAGATGATGGAAGAGAGAGGCTCTGTCGAATCTCGTCCACAGCACTGATGCAGTACTTACTGAAGTCCTCAGCATCGGGTTGCACATGATGTGTTGGTCTATCTCTGCCGGTTTCACGATTCACAATAGTCCAAGCGGCCTTACACTTGCTATCCGTTATATTAATGAATTATTCATTTGAGTCCCTTCTTGCAACTGTAAAGGCTCTCTCTAGGTCCTCTTGGCTGCTTTATATGCTTCTATGTCAACATTTTGTCCAGACTGAGACGACAAAGCGGTGCCATGACACGGTCTTTCATGAGTTATAGATAAGGAGAATACTATGAATTGCGCTTTGGTTTGGGATTAAAGGTTTTTCCGCTTGACTGGTAGATGGGCATTCATCCAACAGATAAAGATATCGTGAAATTTATCATTCATTGCCTCAGATACAAAAACGCTACGAGCGGAGTCCCAATCTAATAAGCTTAAGGTGCGTGAAAAATCGCCCAACAGAGTTTGGGAAGTCAGTCGATATTCAATGGAACGATTTCTATTTATTGACAGACACCGTGTTCAATTTTGTGTATGCCTCAGTTATCTTCATACTCAGAAAAACTATGATCTGATATGGACCAATCATGAACTTCTAGTCTGTAAGAAGAAG
Source organism: Homalodisca vitripennis (assembly GCF_021130785.1). Lineage (NCBI taxonomy): Eukaryota > Metazoa > Arthropoda > Insecta > Hemiptera > Cicadellidae > Homalodisca > Homalodisca vitripennis. Next base: position 132,370,467 of record NC_060213.1, read on the forward strand.
GATCCAGGTTGGTAGCAATGTTGTCGATGCAAGCTTTGCCTCTGGTAGATTTAAAATTAGTGCAGTATAATCCTGCAGGCCGTAGTACATTGTGCAAACTAGAAGCAATGTTCCAGGAACTACGAACTTTAATGGTGAAATCGCCAGTCAATACCAGGCCACAATGAAAATGAACAAAGAAATCTAGAAGCAGGTCAAGTTGTTCAAAGAATATTTTGTCATTACTACCACTTGGCTTATAGATAGATACAATTATGATTTTATGGCTCAATAGTTTAATCGCACAAAATTCCAAATAAATCTCAATACAGAATTGCTTCACATTAATTACACGAACAATAACAGAGTCTTTGCTGTAAATAGCAGCACAACCATATGTTGCGTGCTCTCTGACAAAAATTGACGCTAGGGTGAAACCACAAAAATTGTATAACTCATAATTATTTATTTATGTCTAGCCAATTTTTCACGAAGCAAAAAACTGAGAACCTATCATACGAGCAAGGCATTTCAATGTCTAATACTTTGTTCGTGAGATATTGCATGTTACCGTATAAGATCCTTAGAGTAGAATGCTGGTCATTAGGATCAGGAGTACCCATGTCGGAAAAGTTGAGAGGCAAAAGGGTCCTTAGGCAACCCTGCACTGTATTCAGTATGAAGAGTAAAAGTATTTATGGGAAGTGGATTTAAATTATTATTGCTTTTTTTATCGCATAGAGACTTTTTTAAGTTTCTCCACTGGCTGGAATCGGATGGGACAAAAAAGGTTCCCCTGTAGTGAAAAGAGATTCAGGCGTGAGCGAAGGAGTTGAACAGACTAAAGATAGAGGAGACGATGGAACAACAAGTTGATGTCGATGAAGCCATGCAGCGTAATTAAGACCATAATTGATTGTATTAACCAAAAAACCAAACCAAACCAAAACTGTATTAATGTTAATAGTCGACGTAAAGGTAAACAGGTAGTAGAGATTACGGACATTTGAACCTCTTTAAAGTACCTCGTCCTTTTTCAAATCTCTAATAACAACAAGAAGTGAAGTATGGCTTTTTTAGAACGACAGGTCTTTTTTTGTCGACAATGACGTCACAAGCAAAGACTGTCGTCACGGACGGTAGTTTTACGACATAATTATGATTATTACAGACATTGACTCTGATCCACATAATATATATTGTACCACTCTATCTGAGAAAGAAATGTAATTGAGGCCGTATTTAGTACGTAATGCGTATTCAATGATGTAGTCATATTACAACAGCGGATTATTTGAAGCTAATTAATTATCCATGTAGTAGATTATCCTGGATAAACGATAATACCCAGCTGTGGACAGAAGAGGGGAGGGTGGACATAGCTCGGAATTGGTTTCGGTGTATTACTACACTAATGTATAAATAATAGAAAGTGTATTTTTTAGTAATTCTTATTACATAAAATATGTAATTTATGGATTGATATTGAACAGTATTACTTATAATATTATTATTGCATCGAATCTTGCTACGGTTCTCTTTTATTATTTAGGCTTACATAAAGATCATACAAAATAGGTCTATCATTAATAAGTATAACGGTAAATATTATTAGATTAACTCAACTTCGTAAAAATTATCTTTCAAGTTTTTATTACTATATTTTAATTTTCACGATTAACTCAACTCCTAATAAATCTTTATTAATATTTTTGATAAAGTAAATAGATATTTAACACAAATTAATTAAAAAGTTCGAAAATATATTGTTTTGTTTTTTACAAATATAATAAAACAAACAGTTTCATCTCAGAATGTTGTACAAGCAATAATATATACATGAATCTTTTTTCAATTACATTAATTGAATAGTGTCTGTAGGGTAATTTTATAATCTTATAGTAGAATAAACCCAGAACGTTCTTTTGAGTTACAGTTTTAGTTTTCGTAGTGAATAAATTAGTGTTGTTTTATTTTAATTTTTTTTTATGTAGAGGGGCTTTTATTCGGCATTCGGCACAATTCAAACATTGTGATTCAAAATGAAGCTGTTAAAATATTTTTTTCATATCAAGCATTCCACTCACTACCCAACATTCCACTACAACAACCACAACCACAAAATTGTTCGTGTTTTTTGCAGACAACACAACCCACTTAGACCTATCTGACTAGACTATCATATGTCTTAGGCAGTGTAATCCGTATCTAAAACCGTTAACAAGGCAGGAAATGACGCCTGTATCCTTATTCTGAAAGCTCCATTAGCAGTATGTTCTAATAGACATACTGTTAGTTTTGTTACTATTTAATTTACTCGTTATTGTTATGGATTTTAGTCGTTTTTTGATATTCTTATCAATGTATCTGTCACTTATTTAGACTATCTTGGTAAATTCTCATTGATATAATATAATTAATAAGTAGTAGTCAAGTATTCTTGAGTCTATAATTTGTTATTGAATGGAAATGGTGTAACCGTTGATACAATAAATAAATAAATAAATAAATAAATAGAATGTTGGAGGAAAATATAAAGTAAGAATTAGTGATGAAAGATTTATCTATATGATTTTTATTACAATATTCTCTAATCTAAACTCATGCTTCTCTCGAAAACCCTAATTAATAGTCACCTCGACACATACAAAGCAATCTCAAGTTCCTATATTAGTAACAGTTAACAGTAGCACAGTATCACTTAAACTGTTCTTGAACCATACTAGATTTAATTTAAATTTTTAAATAATGTTTCTTTTATTTTGTTTCAAACCATTCAAGAAAACTATGTGAAACCTATATGACCTTCATCTTACACTCCGGTTATCTAAAATACCACTAACCCTTACATTGGTTACCATTAAATATATAAAATGCGGTATGTATCCGGAATCTTATATACAAAATAATAGTTGAAAACCGGTTGAGTCGTTTAGTTCTAGAATAGATAAGAATTGAAGATATCTAGAAAATGATTTTGGATATGAATGCTAAAAACAACTAGTTTTATTTGTCAAACGTAGCTACAGTCTACTTCAAACACATTTTAATAAAATTATAAAAAACTTTTTTTTCTCAAAATATCTTAATATAATATATGTTTTAAAATTTCAAACGCATACGACAGGGAAAAACACCGAGTTTGACTATTTCTAAATAATTTTATATTTTCGTATGTGTTATTCTACCTGAGAAAGTCCTGCATATTACTATAATCTAAAGTACGGGGGAGTAATAACAATTAATGAATTTTTATACTACTTAGTTACAAGTGAAAAATTATATAACACGCAATATCCAGTAACATGTCCATTGAGAATACTTTTAATAACCAAGCAGAATCTCTCTAGCTAACAGTGACGTCAATATAGAATGGCGGATGGTCGTAATAACTTTGCTTTATCTGTAATAAGCAACGATATCAATATAACAGCTCACCTGACAGCTGAGATATGGGAAATTACATTACGGTTTATACTGCATGTTCTAGGTTCGACTAATTAACATTCCTGAATAACGAAATGAGTATTTTCTATTATATCGATTAATTATTAGCTGCTATGGTCGTTTTAGTGATGTCAACTCAGCCAAGAATTATAAAATTAATATTAATTGTTGTCAACGATACGCGATTTGAATCTATTTTAACACACACACACACACACACACACACACACACACACACACACACACACACACACACACACACACACACACACACACACACACACACACACACACACACACACACACACATATATATATATATATATATATATGTATATATTTAAAAAACTATATATATATATATATATATATATGTGTGTGTGTGTGTGTGTGTGTATACGTGCCAGAGAGTTCTCTTAATTCCGCAATATGAATCGATTTGTTTTAAAATTCTACACAGCTTTTCTTTTGTGTTATTATGGATAAGTACGTTAGTTGGTGAAGTTCAATTAAAGAAGTAGTTTAAACAAACAAAACCAATATTTCCAATATTTTTATCGTTTATACATTTATTTTAGAGATAAACCGGAATATTTTTAATCCTTACACTTCCAGCTTCAATTGGAAATATTAACTTAATCTTAGTTCAAATTTGTTAATGATAAATTAGTGAAAGTTTTCGAACTTCACACATTTGCTTAAACTTATCAAAGCAATTACGAGGTTTAAGAAAAGTAATTTTTAATATTTTTATGCATCATTGCAGAATTTCTCCTTTTAACAACAGAGGGTAAGAATTATGTAGTGTTTGTGTATATGTAAGTATATGGATTCAGTCTGTATAAGTTTTGATTTGTCAAAAATTAGATAGTAAAATAAAATAATGTTTTGGAATAGTATTTATAGTCTTATAGTAGCTAATAACCACCAACCCTGCAATGATTTATGTTTAGGGGACAAAAGTGATGTTAAGTGCAAATTTAAAAGACTTTTCAACATTTAACGATATCATTAATTAGAAATAACGCGACATTATTTGTATGCTATTCGTTACATCATTCTACAATTATGAAAATGTACTTTCGATAGAATACAACTGCATTATGCCAATTATCCGTATTGATTACATAATACAGTTATGTATTATGCCAATACATAACTGTATTGAAGCTTATTAGTGACTACGTTCAGGTAAGAATACAGGTAAGACCAGATGATTACATTGTCAACCACAAACCTCACGAGGTTGAAAAATACAATTACTGTCAATTAAAATGTTAAATTCTCGCAAATAGCACATTACGCGCTTTTGACATATTGTCTGTATACGTATTATATAAGTGGATTAAGTAACTTACTAGTTCCAACAGTTTATTACCTCTCTCGTCGACATCTTTAGCTATTTTAAAATTACTAATCCAGCGAAGTTTACAGATAAAACTATAAATATAACGAAGAGCGCTATAGTATTATATCCTTTTTTATGAGGTACTGAGTGAAACTTGAGCACTGTAGACGTTAAATTTACAGAAAATAATATTAAAAATGGATTATTTTGTAAGTAATGTCAATTCTACTTATCTTATTACATTGGTTTGTAAGTTAAGTTACAAAGTTAGAGATGTATTGCATTTTGACTTTAATGAAATGACTAAAAAGTCAGTCTAGATTACGAGGCTAAGTATACATTGAATTCATAGTCCTATTTACAAGGAAAGTGATGGGAACTGAGCTACGCAGGTTTTGGTTGAGCAACGCTCTCTAATGAGAACTTATAGTTTAATTAGCTCCTAATCCTGCCGTTTGGGGCGCTGAAAGCTCCTTAACCTGACAACGTCTCAGTTAGTTACTCTAATTCTCAACCTAAGTCTGCAGATTACACAAAATTGATCACAAAACAAGTATGTCTGTAAATAATGTCTAAACTTTCAAGGGTGGCAAATAAATCAAAATAAAACAATCGCATTTTTCAAGCACTATATTTACAAAACATCAAATCTTTTGCATAATATATCGGAAGATGTATTTCCACCTGTCATGAATTAATCAAAAGATTTTGCTCGATCATTACAATGGTTTATGTAGCCTTATATTATTAATTTTCCTTCAGACCGTGTGCAAATATTTATATTAGTACGCCTTCGAAATATTGAAGCTTTTAGGTTACTTATAGTAAATTTATTTCCATATACTACAGTAAATTCAGCGAACTGTGGTCTCTTTAAATCGACAAAGTCGGTTAGTCATCATTTGTGTTATTAATCAGTACACACTAGGCCGTCTCATGGACCTATATAGTTGTGGATGGTGGGAGGGGGAGGGAGATGGTACCACATGTCTGATCGACTGTGTATGTCTGTTTAGTTTACAAACAAACACTCAAACACACACACGCAGACACACACACATAAACACAAACACATTACAGCTCGCATATTAAGTAGATGTGTGTTTGTAATCATCGTTTGTTTGTTTGTAGTACTAGAACGGACGGAACAGAAAGTTTTATTTTTTACGATAGTTTTATTAAAACAGAGCCTAACTTCAAACTAATCTCGGTATCTGATTTCAGCAGCTGGATAATGAGACCTTGAGTTTTATCCAATGAGAGAGGAATTTATGAGTGAGAGGAATTTCTTGATGTATTTTGCAGACAATACCGTTGGAAGTAAATCCAATTCATATTTAAGTCCTCATACAGCAAAATGTATTCCCTCCGACTGTAACTCCAACGCATATTTTAAGTCTGACAGAAAGCAATAAAGAGTGCAGACACACTTAGTTAAATGGATCCTGTATAGTAACCATTGGCCGAGGAGTCTCTTTTCCTCCATTGAAGCTAATTTACAGTGTCTGAGTCTATATCTAAGAAAATTATTTTGTCTGTTTGCAGACATTGGCTTGAATATTGTATTTCAAATTATATCTATCACAAGAAAATATTCAGTATACAATACAATAGGAAAAAAAATTAAAATCTTAAAAGACATAGAAAAGTGTTTTCTGAAGGAATGCAAAATTGTATACTTAGTAAACGATTATGATAAGCAATTAAATAATATTAATTGAAAATTTTACATTATATGGGTTTTGTTATGGTTATTCAAATATTAGGTTAAAAAGCACTGATTACTGATTATTTTTCGTATTCGAACTGCAATAAAACAAAATATAAATTAAACATTATCCAAATACAGACGTTATTACTTTGCAGTCGAGCCCGTGAGTTTGGTAAGTGATGGTTCATGGGGGGGAGGGGGGAAGGTTATTGGACAAGTGTTTTTCATGAGCTGCCAATAGCAAACCCGACTTGACTCCTTATGGCATTTTGCTTTCTGCCATACAACAATATTGAAATTGAGTTTTAGCATTAAATAAACAAAATTGGGGTATCCCCAGTGCTATATTCCTTGCGCATAGTCCTTCAGTAATCGAATGGAACTTCAAATTCTTCCACTCATATAAAACAAGGTTAATTTAATTACTTTGAATCGTTTGGAAGTATAAACAATAAATACTACAGTACCATGAATTGTTATAAATGGATGACGAACTACTATAACGTTCATTTGTATGTACTAAGAAAGTTTACTATAAAGAAACATAGTCCTATTACAACATAGATATATTTTTCAGACTAAATTAAGTTACCGTCTTTGTATAATGAACTTAGGCCATGGTATGTTTTATTACACGGACAATTCAGGCTTTGAATATAGATTTTAAATCGTTAAAAGCGATTGCCTTGTGGTGATAAATGGCCGCCTACTGTTGATTTATTGTCTTCTGTTTGATCGGGGCATTGCTGTGGTCAGTGTATTGTGTGTATTTTGATAAACCGTCTGGAATTAAGTTCAAATATAAACGTACACCCAGTTAAAATATTATTTACTATATCAAAAACCTAATTCTAACACTTAATATGTTAAAGTCTAGCATAGCAATAATTATGGTATAATTCCAACGAGACTAGATTTGGCTAAATAATAGGTATTATATTATAATGGCAGTTATAAACAAATATAATAACACGTTATTCGTTTATTCTCTATTTAGACTTTATACTCTTAAAATCTATGTGTTTGAAAATTAATTTTGATTTGCCCCCATAAAATTTCACATATATTTTATATTAAAAATAAAAGTAATATAAATAGAGTTATCTATAGTAAATTTGTCCATAAGTAGGAGTCATGTTCTAACGGCCTTCCCATAATTTCCTTACATAAGAATATCAAATTTAGAATTATATATGCAACCGCTCCGTATTTACAAACCTTGAGAATTATGTCATTGATCTAAAATAGCTCGCCAGGTGCCAGAATGTAGCATATAAATAACAAACTAAAATCAGCAGCTTCATCAGAAGTTCAATTCCAAAGCAGTATCACACCAACAGTATTATGCGGGCGCCCTAAATGAAACTGATCAATGGCCATTGTGGGAAGTACTTGTGGCTCCAATAGTACTAAATGAGAGGTAAGCCTACTGAAAGTTGTCAAAGGGCCGACTGCTGCCCGCTATTAAACCTATTGACTACATCAGCCAATAATTTAAGCAGCTTACGAATTTGTGCAGTATTGAACTGCAATATGTAATGTTGTATGTTAATTTTATGTTATAAATATATACAAGAGTGATGGCATCTAAAATATCTTAAGACATTTTAAATGTAGTTTGTTTAAGTAAATTTATGAAATACGATATACCAAATGTACGTGTGTGTGTGTGCCAAAGTTAAAAGCTATGTCGCTCCTAGCAGAAGTGTTAACTCATATAAACGCTAAAATGTTGGTGCATCCACATTAAAACATTGCTCACTCAATTATAACCTTGAGCCATCCCACCCTCACTGCCGACTGCCATCTCAAGTTAAAGGAATCAAATACTTACTTGGCAAGCTTCTTCTAATTGACTCTTTTTTTAATTTTATGTTATGCCGCATGAAATAAAAGACAATGAGGGATCTTACATCGACCCAGACAACTAGGAAGTCTGGAGAAAGGAAGGCTACAACTCTAGGTTTCAGGATCTAGAGAATTTGGATATGCATTGTCTTAGTTTTATGTCAGTAGCACTTATTGTATAAGAATTAGTGTGTTTTTGTAAATGTATCCTACTTACAGGTTGCCCGGTAGTCTTACGGACTAATGCGGGGGATGTTGAGCCTAAATTAGTGATGAGATAATAATTGTAAATCCTATTGCAAGAGATAATTTTTATAATTAAAGTCTATCTTGGACTGCTCAAATTTTCTGTATCGCACATGTTTGGTACGTTCCCCGAGGAGGTCTGTAGACTTTCAGGAAATTATCTCAAAATAGTGAAAGTAACTGCCTTATACGACTGTAATGTTGGAATAATCTAAATACGGAGAAGGGAAACGAAAAATATAAGTTAAATGCTTTCAGACTCAAGCAGATCGCCAGAACGAGTCCCCGGAGGAGAATGAACGCTATCAGGATTTGACTTACGGCTGCTGGAATATTCCCAGCCAGAATAGTTTATCGTTCGGATCGGGACTGTGATGTCGGCTCAGGGCCTATTATACTCAGCCTGGCCATTTGTGTTTAAAGCCGAGAGGACTTTTGAAGTTTTATATTTACACTTCTGAATTTTACAGATGTGATATTTTCAGTGGATATATTCCTCACATTTTAATAGTACTATACATTATTCATTTTGGTCATAGTAGGTAATACTAACATCACAGGACATTGTATTTTGATATTCACAGGATCCACGATGAAATATCAGAACTATAGAATTCGTTTTATTAGAAATCTTTTTATTTAGAGTTAAACGTCACTAAATCCCTAACAAAATGTTATCAAGGAATATTTTTGCCAGATTTTAAGTACGGTAATATAATTTAATCTGGCAGTTTTTACTCGAGGGTGCGCAGTTCCTGTTGTACATGCTTTATAAATGAAAAGTGTTCTTTAATAATTCTGTCCATTCATGTTATTTAGTTTATTAACAACAAACTAGTTGTTTTTTGTTTATTACACAGTATACACTAGTCTGTTTTGTTACTGTTGTAACAAATATTTTATTGTATAAATTATTTATTAAATCTATGTATGCCGCGTTTCAGTAGTGTCTTTACACTCCTGAAATTTGTTATTTCATTTAAATATGTGTTTACTGTCAAATGAAATTAAAACTGATGTAAAATTTTTAACTCACCTTTCACTGAGAAAGCTGTTGTAAAACTTGTTTTTGATCTTCGTGCTTACCCTTTCAATAGTTCAAAAAAGTTATTGTTAGTAACGGAGTTTTATATTTGTTTTTGGTCCATTATAGGGTTATTGTTCTTTTATATTTATACTGACGTGGTGTGAATGATTAAGTTGATAGTTCATGGTGAGGAATACATGTATTACCTTAAGAAATTTTGTCACTGAATGTACTATTTTGTGTGTTTTAAGTTTATCAGTTTTGCCTCTTTATTTTCAGTATAATAAACTATTTGAATATAGCTAAATATGTCACAGAAAGCGGGTGTAGTTCAAATTATATAATAATTACAGTATATAAACAATTTTATCTAAATAAAGATTATTCAAACATAGATTATATTAATAGAGATTACTCAATTCGTTGAATGTTAATATTGAACTTCTTAGTTAGTTCATTATGAATAGTTAGTAGTTAGTTAATATAAATAGTTAGTTAAGCTAGGATTTAGGAGATTTACCCAGGACAGCCCTTATCTACTAGCCAAACTCTCTCCAGCGTTAATAATTATGAACTATCTTTGAAAGTCTGCGAGTTGTTGGTTTGTAAAACAAATATATTTTGACTGAAAAAACTGGACTAAAAATAAGTCAAGAACAGTTCTGTAATGACTGAAAGAATTTGGAAATTATTACAAAAAAATAGAAACAAAAATGCCACACATTACTTTTAATTCCGAACAGGATTTATTCAGATAATTCCTTATCAAAATAGTAGTTATAAACGTTCAACTCTCTATGTTAGTGTTGCCAAGCTAATATTACACTTGAAATAAAACTTAATAATTCTCTTCAATTGACCGGTGAGTACTGTACTTTAAGGATTATCTATATAGAGTAGACTCAATATATTGTCTCTTGTTATAACATAATATATAAAAATTGTAGCTATCCAAGCGCTGATAAAACATTCTGGGAAGCAACAGTAAAGAGGAATATATATTACTATGTAGGAGTCACGTGTCATGGGGATTGTTGCGTTTCAAGTTTATCTGAGGTTGTATGCACAATTTCAAGTTATATCTGAGTTCGTTCTCGTGAAGTCTAGCGAAAAGTTATGATGTCAGACAATCATACATGCAATATTTGTTTATTACCAAAAAACTACAGGCCAAAATAGAACCCAACTCGAGAGGGCCAACTTCATTAGAGTTGAGTTGGGTCACCCAAACTAAAAGGTCAGTATTGACAATGTGGACCGGAAGTAACCCTGTTACTACCGGAACTCTTTCTTTCACCGCTTGTCTAATAGGTGGTCAGTGCCTCTGAGGACTGTCTATATTCTTCCACCCTAGTACCCAACTGTTCCCTATGTATTGCGGTATACTTAATACACTTAATAAGACTATGTATTATTTCACACTAGTTTCTCGAATTATTGCACACCTCAGGATAATTTTGAAAATGAAGGGAATAAAGGACGAATGGTAAATATAATAGACATATTATATCATAAAAGCAATGATTTTTTTTAAATAATGAATATAATATAACTTTATTATCATCATTCTGTCATACATAAATGAATGCAGTGGCCCAATGCCGACTTTATGAAGCGTGCAGCACCTGCAGCTCAGTATTTTATAGATATAGGGGAAATGAATTGGTGGTGGGTACATACGCGCACACAGTGGCCAGTCCGATACTAGGCAAGGAAAACTTAGTCCACAGCATAGTCAGAAAAATTACATACTTTTAGTAGTTTACTTATTAGTTTCTGGAAACTAAATATTTAAATAAAAGCTCAAATAAATTAAGTGTTCAAAGCTGGTCGAATAGAAATATATCCTCTTTTGTTAAGAGATGTTAACTTGTTTTATTCATAATTATTGCTGAAACACTTTTAAAGGGCTTTTAGTTTTTTAGAAATTTGTATTACGGTAAAAGAGCATGACGCACACAAAAAGATAAGTATCGCCATTAGACCTTCATCGTATTGAGAAGTTAAAGAAATGGCAAATAAATTTTACATAAATAATATTTTATCACATAAAGATGTGTAATTTATTTGAATCAAACAAAGAAGTAGTAATTACGGTGTTATTTAAAAAAATTGACATTGTTAAATCTATTAATTTAAAACAATCTCTCCAATAATATAATTATATTATTGGAGAGTTTGCTTTGAATTAATATATAACTTCCAACAAGAAAAGATCTTCAAGAATGTATTGTAAAATCTGTCAAAATAGAAAAATTAATACTGAAAATCAATAGAATACAAGTATATTGTATCCTGACATTACATTTTAATTTAATTTAACATTAAATAACTATATTTTAGGACACTTTGATTTTTGAGAGACAATGTTTGAAAAATAAGTTTACAATTTAATACACTTATTAATGACTAGAATCTAAGCCCTAAATTGTATAGATAAAATTGAGATTAATAACTTATGTGATAGAGCTTTTGGGTAATTTTACGTCTTAGGAGCGCCAAAAAATGTGGGCGGAAGCAGTAAACGCAAACTGTATAAGGCGTAATGGTGTCGGGTGAAGGCGGGAAGGGTGGAAAGAAGATAACTTTCAGTCATAAAAAGGGTTCGATTTCAAAAGCATTCATCTAAAGAAAGGCACCAAAGTGCCATTCACTTACTTCACCTCTTTTCAACTTTGGTCGCTTTAATATTACAAATATATTTGAATTGCTTGTAAGAAAAGGTATGCGCCTTAAGATAAAAACAGTAAAAAAAGAAAGAATGAGTTATTCTTTCAACATTGTTAAGTTTTTCAGTAAGAACCTCACGCAGTGTTGGCAAGTAAATGCGTATAAATGTTAGAGAAATGGGACAAATTTATGAGACGAAATGGTAGAGTGGTTGGATAGGTGGGAAATCGGTGGTTTGCAAAACAAAATTATAATAGTAGAAGGTAAAAGTTTCAAAATTTACAAAGCCCAACCGTTGTAATAATAATTTGCTAGATATGTCATTGATGGAATGTACACCACTTACTACCAACTATACATCTATCTGTCTGAAAATTACGTGAGCATTTTAAATATTTCTTGCTATTTGATGTACAAGTTTTTTACACGGACGATATATCCACTTACTGAATTTTAAAAGCAAAGAATATTAAGCTTAATCGTCACTTCTCAGCTCTTTTTGGAATTCTTCCAGATTGGAATTTATAAGTACTTACTATTCAGTTGTCTTGATCTAATGCTATAAGTTATATGCATTTCTTAAACAGTTACGGCATTGTTGCTTTGGCTAAGATATCTCCTATCCTAGATATATCGTCCATTTCCTACTTCCTAGGTAATTTCAAATTAAACTCTTTCCATTGGATACGATGAGAAATGTTCTTAGGAGGAACTACAATTCAGGGAGTGTTTGAAGGTACAATTATATTAGGCCCACTGTTTATCTTTGTTTATATATAACAAAGAGAGATTTGTCATCTCTGGCAAAGAGAGATTTTTCATATAATAAAAATAAAAGTCTGTCATCATATTTAAAGTAGTTGATATTTTATATATATAGATAGTATACTACATATATATATATAATATATAGTATATACTATAAAATATCATATATTCTTTTAAATTATGATGACAGTCTTTTATTTTTATTATATGAAAATCTCTTTGGCCAGAGTTAGAACCACCGTTAAGCTACATAATTAATTATCCCATTTCACACCGTAATAGAACAAGTTGAATCAAAGAGCCGTATGCCCTTAAATTCAAGAAAATAGTAGTGTTTTTACTTTTAAAAAAAATAAAAATTGACGCTTTTTCAGGATCAGAACCAAGAGAAATTGCACTGAGCTGACCGTTTGTAGTTCTAATTGATTCGAAGATGATATCTGAAGACGTAATCAGTGTAAGAACCTAGATGGAAGGTTTGGTATGTGCTTATGTTTTCATAAATAATGTTTCTTGTTTGGTGTTTTTACAGAAACTAGTTCAAAAACATCTTTCATATGCCCAATGACGTAGTTTGGAATAAGAATGGAAGATTACACAGATATAAAAAAAATCACGGTTATATAGTAAAATGTATTTCATTTAATTATAAACGTTTCTGATCTGCTCGTAGTAGATGTGAGATAACACCTTCAAACTTAATCTTAGAGCCTGGTACAAACCCGAACGAAACTCAGTAAAAGTAAAACAATAATTATATAATAACAAAATACATTAAATATAAGGAAACAAGGTAGAGAATAAGTCTAAGTATAAAAGTTCCAAGGTTTGTGGTCCGATAGCTTATTAAAAGAATTTTAATGTTTAATATAACAAGAATAATGAAATTTACATGGTAATGAAAATGGGGAGAGAACTACAAGTGTTTGATTTATTTTCAGAAAAATATTTACAGTCTTTAATTTTGCGTGATAAAATAAAAAAAACAATAGAAATAGTATAGCATTTATTAAAAGAATGTTAATGTTTAATATACAAGAATAATGTAATTTACATGGTAATGAAAATGGGGAGAGAAACTACAAGTGTTTGATTTATTTCCAGAAATATTTAAAGTTCTTTAATTTTGCTTGATGAAAATTAAAAAGTAATGCGTTTAACTTTATTTAGCAAAGTATTTTACTTGCTTGTGTGCGTATGTAAACTAAAAATCCAATGATTCAATGCTAACAAAGGCGGCGAGCGTTTACATTTGCTACGCATTACGTAGATTTACCACAAATTTATTATTTGATTGGAGATAATATTCTTATTTGTGAAGAGGGAATAGAATAAAATATGTTCTGCAATAAAATATAGTTTTGTAATGGAATCTATTGATGGAAACTACTGAATACAAAGGACAAAGTGAAAACACCACAAGTTGTTGGTTAAGTTTTGTCAATAAAAGAGTTGTATTGTATAAATAGCTTTTACTACTCGTTCGACTTGTTAGAGTAGCTTTTATTCTTCTAATTTGGGGATAAATACTAATTTTTCAATTAATACAAAGAGATAAAAAAATGAAATAACTCATCTCCCTCTATCTTCTTGTGTATAGACTAAGAATTACAAAATGTACATTTTTGTATTATTCCATGTTTCATTACAAAAGCTCATGAAGAGTAATGGATTAATCTTTAGCTATTATAAACTATAATCTGGTTTTTGTGTATAAGTGTAGTTGCACTGCAAATAATGCATGTTTATTTATACAATTTACTAAGATTTATGTTGGGAATATATTTGATTGTTTAAGCCAGCTTAGACAGTATGTCATTACAACATACACATTAGAGAAAACGAGTATGTTTATTAATACGTGTTACATTACATGGTTATAAATAACTAAATTATAGATATAAGACTATAATACAGAAAACACATATTACGACGCTGTTGAATACAAGTTTTCTGAAGTACAGGAGATCTGAAGAACCTGGAAGGATTAGTAATTGCCATATTAGTGCATGCTGTAAAAAATACAGCTGTAGTGAAGCTGATAATTCAATTTTACTGTCACAATATATAATAAATTATCAAACAATTACAATACGCATACAATTTAAAAGCATTATTATAATTTTTACGTAATACATACAAATATAATTAAAACACAATAAAATATTTTGCGTAACCCATGTGGAACTTTGAATATACAGAACATTAAATATGAAGGTAATAAAACTAATTATTAATTGTTAGGACGTTATATCAAAAAATAAAAACATTGAGTTAGATGGTCATCCTTATTGAAACGATACACGTGTGATTAGGAACTACCCTTCCCTGAAAACTGCCTCCTGGACGACCACCTCCCCTTCCTCATTTCCTACAGTGGGAGAAGGGACTATCTTTTTCTAAACACGAAATGAGACAATTTCGTAGTAAAAAGTGTAAGTGGTATCAATAATTACGATTATTCAAAAAATATAATTTATTATATCTTTATTATTTTATAACATTTGTACATTTTCCCAGGATAACCGGGAATATGGTCTAGCTCACAGAGTTTTGAAAATAAAATCGGTAGATTCAGAACCTACCTGATCAAAACTGCAACACATCAATTCTAATTGGCAATAGCATAAATTCATTTCTGTAAATTGATGAACGATATGTTCTTGAAGGGACTTGTAACCCGCAAACTCTCACTTGGCGGACAAGAATGTTGACCATATATCTTACAAGCCTTACTTGTAATCCTCTGTAAATAAATATACAAGGTGTTTAAAAAGGATGTCACAAGGTCTATATAGCTGACAGTATTCAACATTTATACAAAAAACTCCTATAAAACTTAAGTTTCAGAAATGTTTAGTTAAGCCGCCAGACACCATTTCGTATAATACTATCGTTAAAACCATGAACTAGGAAAGTCACAGACACCACTTTTGCGCATAAATAAATACAAAAATTATGTTAAATGATGTTAAAATTAATCAAATAGGGACTGTTGACACTTTGAAGTTAAATAACAATAAAACTTAATATTATAAAAAAAATATAAAGAAAAACATTGGAACTTTCATTAAAACTTAAACAATACTTTTATCAACGAAATTCAGGCAACCATACGCGAGCACGACCACTTTAATTTATGCTTTGAACAAGCCGGGGAGCAACAAATAGCTCTTTGTATTTCAACTAACAAAATGTTTAAACAAATTACTCAGCAGGTAGAAAACTTTTACATCTGTTATTTTATTGATAAATCTACTCCTTTCTATGTAGAGAAGGGTAAGTATTTTAAAATATTCTCAAAAATCTAACGTAATATCAATTATCCAATATTAGAATTAGTAATCTAGTTTATAGATTGAGTGGATAATTGATATGTAAATAGATCTTGCATTTTTTTATGTTTAAATATTTTTTTGGTGGGTGGTGGTGTTTAGACAGTAAATATCACACATCGCTCTGAACATTTCCATTTTTAATTTTTCAAACACATATAACGCAGGAGCACAGAAATTCTATCTATTTTAAATAATTACTTTACAAATTTAAAATAATTACAAACATATTATAATTTATATGATAGTAAAATTACAATAATAGGGTTCTCTAAATGTGTGGAGAAATATTTTTTCACATAGGTGCACCGTTCCTGTGCGTGAGAGAATGAGTGCATTTAATTCAAGTTAAGACACTACTTAGGATATCTACACTACTCCTAGTTGACAGATTTTATTAATCTGTAATAAGGAAGAACCACCTGACAGTGGCCTCTCTCTGTTTTTAACACAGAAAAGACCATTTAAATCATTTGGAAGTACACAAATACGAGATATTAGGGAAAAAGCGGGAAAGTAGATGCAAGGAAGCAGTTTCTAAACAGTTACCTGACATCCATAATATTAGGACACATTTCACTTTACATGTTGGGAGTTTATATGACGTCATTGTTAGAGGGTAATGTGAAATCTATTCTGGAAACAATAACACTGAATAAAGAGCAGACATTGAGTCTGTTAAATAAAACAACAACTTTTATCAGAGATGATCTAAGAAATTATACTTTGGTCTAGAAGACGTACTGTTAAGAAGCCTCTGAAACATTACAAACTATGAGAAGGAAAAATGCCACAATCTAGTTTTAATTCCAGTGAAAATACTTTACACCTCACAGATTTAAAGAGAATGTTTTTGAGTTGTTTCCTGCTGGAGACGACGAGGAATATACACCGGAATAATGAGAAAAATACGTAGGATATATAAACATTTAATTATCGTATGAAATGTTGATAAAGTTTTTTAATTTAAATAATGCAAATAAATACGAATGTTTCAATTAAACTTTAATTACTTGCATGATCATAACGAGCACTGAATTATGTAAAAACCTTCAGTACCATTTTCACGAATAAAGCCACGCAGAGGAATGTAAAATATATTAATTGTTTCAACAAAGTTCATATATTTCCATTAGTTGAAACTAATAATCTGTGTTGAAATTACTTCAAGTCTCTTCGAAACATTCAAGACGCATAGAAAATTAAAATCTCATTTTTATTTTCTTATAGGCGAATTCTTATCAATAAACTTTTCAATCTAAATATCTTTATTATTTAATATAAAAAACTAATTTCATCTATTTCTTAAGGATAAATAAACAGATTAATTTTTATAGTCTGTGTATACTGGGCTATTTAGTTCTTAAGAATAATATTGATTTTATTTCCAGTACCCTTCACGAACTTCTATCATATACTTTTTAGTTTTTTAGACAATCGTAGTATTACAGAAGGAGAGGAGTATAGTAGGAAACAATGACTAATAAAAACCTAATAGAGAGTAATACAGAAGTTAACTATAAATAGTATATATTTAAACTTTTTGGAATAATTCGCAATAGACCATTGTGGTAATTATTATTGATGATAAGAATACCAAACTTTTATTATATTTTAACATAGTTCTGTTTTGATATGGACTGCTCATAAGTTTACCCGGTTATACGTAACTGAATTGACGTACGAAGTTACTTGCCTACTTTTAATCGCATCATTGTCAAAGTTGCAAACAATTCTTTATAAAATTTATTCATGTCCTCGTTAAAAGGGAAGAGAAAACGGCTTCATCTCCACCACGTTTTATACATCAGGTACTTTATTAGTCAAGTCTTCTTTGTTTAGTTAGTTGAATATATTTCTCACCACAAGGTAAAGTGGTTAATTTTGGGCTACTCCTTTCTCGGATACGGTAAACAGCGACTTCATACTTCTCTTCTGTTCTCAGATATTCTCTGTGTACAGTCTAAGGAAACAAGTAGTTAAAGCTTCATCTTTGTACTCGGTATTATCAAGATGGCAAGTGTATTAAGAAATATAGTAAACATTGACATCAATATTGTGACCAAAATTAGGCCAAAATTAGGCTAAAAAGTGAAAGCAAAGGAATAGTGTGAATTTGGATCCAAATAGTTTTGAGAAATGGATTAAGAGAGTTTTGAGTAAGGTGTTCTGAAAGGTTATTTATTAATTAAGATATTGACCTTTTATGTTATTAAAATATTGAATTTATTTAAAATATTTGAAATTATAAGAAGTTTGTTTATTGCATATGTAAATTATTCAAATAAAGTAAACCCCTTAATATTATAAAATTAAAATATCAGATTTGAATATTTAATGATTTAATGACCCCACCACAGTCAGGGTTAATGTGGCAGGAAATCTGCAGTGCGAGGACGCATGAAACATGTTCTGAGAGCCGATGAAATAAATGGATTAATTTAATTGCCATTGATTCAGCTTTATTTGATTACAAGATGTACAAACCTTCGTATATTGGAAACCTTTTACTAGAATAAACTTACCTGACCTAATAATATAATCCACTTGTATTCATTTTTAAGACAACAATCGTAAAACTCGATCAATATATACATATAATATTGGTAATATTGGTAGTGTGGTGTACTGGTTGGTAACTCACCTGGCAAGAGAGAGAGATCCTGGTTGGTGTCCGGGCGGAGCATGCACTTTTTGTGATTAAACGTTTATTGAAAAAAATTATATATATATTTTTTATAAATGATATAATATATATGTTGTTTATAGTGTTATATATGAATCATAATTCATATCTTCCATACCAAGGAATAATAAGGACCATATATACCATATATAATAAGGAAACATATAATTGTCATGTGTGAAGAGCTCATTCCACACGATGCTTGAAAATTGTATGATTTTACTATACAGCTTTCAAAACAAATCTATAGAGTTTCCATTCTTATGTTCAAAAGAGGTAGTATAAGGTGAGTCATGAGAGCTTTAACTACCTTAAGTTGTTCATTAAAGCAGGAAACATTTTAATATATCATCTTAGTGTTTAGTCTTCTTATCACGGTGGAATCACTATCTTACTATTCCTGCTCATAAAACGTCGATAAATTTTTAATACTTCTTAATTAAACATTTTGTTTGTGATGGAAAATTTTGAAGCAAGCAGGTGTTTTTTCGGACATTTGCCATCGTTCAGTGGTACAAAAAAATCATTAAACATTAAGTTTTGAGGACTGCAATTTGATCTCTTCCTCGCATAAATAACTAACCTCTAATACATAACTACATTCTGCGTTAAAATAAACAAATAATACCAGAGCGTTGTCAGATGCAGAATACTTTATAATAAAAGATAATACTAATAAATAATTTCATCCACTTATAAAAGTTAGTAAAGTTGGGCAGATCTGTACAGTGATTAACTTAAGCTTAACCCATCTACCAATCATTAAGGCAATTTGTGATAATTATGGCTTCTTTATAATTGGATGCCAGGTTATTAGTGTTTTTATTATGGTGCGTTCATTTTGAATATATATCTTCTTTATTATTGCAATAGTTTTTCCTTTCTAAATAATAGTATTGAATCATGTCAGTACCTATTATTTGTAGAATGTATTGTATTTTCGTTTTGAAACAACCAATTTCTTGTTCCTGAATCTTCCATATCGTGATTATTTGAGTGCTTTATATGTTCAATAATTTGTGGAGATTGTGAAAAAATTTGTGTCTCTCATTGTTGTCTGAAGCAAAGAATTCTATGGAAATTCGTATAATACAGGAGTTCATAAAAGCTATTACTGAATGTGTACATATATGATAATTTACATATTAACTCTTTCCTGACAAAGTTTCATATTACAAAATTATAAGAGGTAAATTATTGATTTAAACTATATTTAGAGATTAATGGAGGCACAATTAAAAAGTTACAACAGTTCAGAAAATGTTTAAGTTTAATTGAATTTAATCCAAAGGAACATATAAGTCTTACCAAAATGTACAGTAAGTATACCAGAAATAAATGTTACATAATTTATAAGCTTTGGGCGTTTGAAATTCACCTGTACTGTTATTACTTTTTTACCTTCTCTACAGATCGTCTGTTTGTAGAAAGTAAGATCTCTAATTTGTTTGTTAAAGGCTACATATCCTCTGTAAACAATCTTTTCTAAAACCAACGATGACGTAAATTTTACATTGTGTGGTCAATAATAAAAGCATAACAATAGAATGTAAATCTAATTCACTAGTAAACAGGGTTTTGGCAATAGTAAGGGGTTTTCAAATTTTGATTGCATATCAGGCTCATTTTACTGTATAAAGGCAGATTACGTTATTAAAATACACGTCACCATTCCCACTTTGTCAATGCACAGCTGCAGTAAAAGCGACTCGCATTTTATGACGTCTGTGGAAAGTAAAGTTAAACGTCCGTTTTCTTAAAGTAGCCTCTTGCATATCTCTCTGCATTTTACTGCAGCTTCGGTACTTTAAGGTCTTACTCACAGATCTTTCTTTACCCATTTCTTACAAACTGACTGATAACTAGGACAATGTACTGACGTCTTACACTGTATATGTGAGTGAGCTCTGAAAGTTCTGATTAATTCAGTTTATTTCATAGCTTTATTAAGGAAGTTAAAACGAGTTTGATAACTTATAAAAAAATTAATATTTATTATGTTTATTATAGGCTGAGTTTAAAACTATTTATATGTTCGGACTATATTGTCAAATGACAAGAGATCAGTACAAAAATCAATTTAAATTTTAGCAATAATGATAAAAATATTACAATGTATTTCTCTTTTATGTCTTCTTGGTCGAAGAGCTTTGGACCTGCCAGTATTGAAGTTACCCATACAATTATTTTTTTGGATTCTATATAAAGATGTTTTCAAACAAGAAGATTTAAGAAATTAAGTTCTTCTTGAAATTCCTACAATATCACGTTCTTTTTACTCAGAGTGTATATATTATTTATAGAACTATTACAAATACTGTCAAAATTAAGCTTGTCATTTTAACTTTTCAAGCATTACTTAAAACAAAACTATGATTTCCATGACGCAAAAATAACTATTAACTTATTAATTAATATTACTATATTAACGCTCTAAGATTGTGCTAACACATCATATTCAGTTTATAAATGAAACATTAGAAATATAATCTGAATAAAAATTTAAACTATATTATCAAGCAGGTTGTTTCAAATAATAGCGTAGAGAGCACAATTAACGCTTTAGAAATGTGATTTAGAAATTTCGTAATACATTTCAAAGTTAGAAAGGAAAACTATTGTGACAAGGCTGTTAACGATTTAACGATCCTTTTATTTGGCTGATTAACCATTTAATACAGTAATTTCCACAGTAATTATCTAATGTGCTCACTGTTTGCATAGTTGTGTTCGTATTGTAAATTACAAAGCTTTAATAATAATTGAGTAAATGGAAACGTATATATCTGAATGTTGTAGCTTGTTGTGAAATAGACAAACACAGTTAGAAACCTTCGGGAAAACAGAGTTAGTAATTCCCATCAGGAAACCACAAAAGGATAACCACAATATCTGTTTTATCAGCAAATGTGAGCCAGTGAGGTAACATTAGGGTACACAAATGTATAACATCAACTCGTATATAAATATATCCGTTCCGGGTGGAGTTGACCTGATCACCATGGTGCTGTAGAACGCTTTGTTTTACTGTTTGTTTGAGAGTAATTTACTGTTCTGTAAAAAGATATAGTGGTGATAACCAGCTATGAAGAGACTTTCAAAAATGTCGTGTTATATCCATTATAAATTAAATAATGTGGTAATAGGGAATTTAAAAATTTTCTAGTTGATTAAATGGATATTGACTTTAGAGTCACAGATGTTTTTTTAAATTCTGGTATATATCATGTTTGTAAAATCAATCCTCCTGCTTTATGGAAATTTAAAAAAATCATTTATTAAATTATTTTCTGCTCTAGTAAGTAAATATACGAAAATAGATCATTGAGAATTATAATTCAGTAAAGACGCTTCAATATCTCGCAGTCAAATGCCAACACAATCCCCTTCAGTTCGTAAAATAAAAGGATCAACAGAAAGTATAAGATGTTTACCAGAGGATAAACACAAACTACGTTAATATAGTAAAACATCCGTCCCAAAAATACCGAAAACCTTCCCAAAACATCTATCCCTTCCTCCACAAAGTCCACATCAATGGTGACAGCCACACTCGGCACATCGCCGAGCTTGTAGACCAACTGACCTGCCCTGCGACATCGGTTGGAGGCAAGTGCATGCCCGGGGCCCGCCTGCTGGATGTTTTGAAGCCGACCCCAACATTCCCTGAACCAGGGCCCACGCTGCGAGGTGCTCATCGCCGGCACCAATGACCTGGCCATTGGCACGCAGCGAAACATCTACCGACACCTTGAGCCCTACATAACATCCAGAGCCAGCAACACCGAGCTCCCTCGTGGCCACATTACCGCACCGACACGACCTGCATCCAGCCCACCCCATCCATGACGAGGCCGTGCTCGTGAATGCCTATATAGATGAACTGGCCGTTCGGCACATCTTTCGGGTGCTGAACTTCCACGAGTTAAGCCGGAGGTATTTCACGAGGCACGGTCAACACCTCTCCATGCGAGGTAAACGGGTGCTGGCTGAAATTATTGTGAAGAGCCTCACAGCCACTCAGAGGCCCGTGAAGACTGTGCCGCCATCGTTCGAGCCCACTCCGGCAGCCACCAGACATCCAGCCCATCAGGAGGTCTACATCGAACCACCAGGACGTGACCTATGCAGAGGTTCTCAGTGGAGCTGCTGCTTCGCCGGACTACGCGAGACCCCGGCCATGCATCTCAACTGGATGAAATTAACATGCAAAATTTTTTAGGGACCCCACTCATAGCACCGCTCAAAATTTGACAGGAAAAAAAAACAAAAAAATCAAAAAAATCCAATCTGAAAAGCCAATTATCCTCAAAGAAGCTCACTCTGGTGCATCAAAAACGCACAAGTGGCTACAAATAAGGGAGACGAACTGTCACTCATGTGTGAAGAACTCAATCCCGACCTGCTGATTGTAACCGAACACGGTTTTCAACAACAGCAAACATTGACAGTTTCAAAATTCAAAATTACCAATTGGCAAACTCTTTCTTGCCGCAACTCCTCCAAAGGAGGAGGTGTAGCAATTTTTTTGAGAAACAACTTTTTCCTTTACCCCTCGCACGTTTGGCACATCCGTAGACAAAACATTTTGAAGTTACAGGGGTAAAGATAAGAACAAGTCAATCACAATTTGATGTGATTGGCTTGTACAGGTCTCCCAACGGAAACGATGAAATCTTTTTTTCAAATTTCGAACAAATTTTTTCTGACGTGACGAAGAAGAAAAAGCGCAATTTTCATTGTCATGGGGGACTTTAACATCGACATTTTAGATGATAACAGTCCAATGACTAGAAAAACTCGCTGACTTGTTGGGGTCGTTTGGCCTTAACTGGTTGATCACCTCTTCCCACGAGAGTTACGACCACTTCGGCGACTGCGATTGACAATGTCGTCACAAATTTGTCAGTACACCAAGGCTTTAGTGGTCAACACAGCCATTTCAGATCACTATGGCCAACAAGTCACAATCAATGGTCATGAACCAGCAAGGGATCCAGTCAACAAAAAAAACAAATCAGAAACACAAGGCCCGCAAAATATTAAGCTCTTAAATTTTTTTTCTCGCTCAAGAAAATTGGAGCTTTCTAAATTTTGGAGATCCCCTTGAAAACACAATTCAGTAGTTTTGAATCGACCTTTAACTACCACTTAAACGTGAGCTGTCCCCCTGATAAAAAATTCAACAAAAAACGAGGCAACAAAAGTGCACATGGATCACCAAAGGTATTCTAATTTCGAGAGAAAAATTATTGTTTTCTCTCAGAAATTAATAAGCACTCATTAGATGAAGAGTTCAAAATCTTTTTTTCAAAATTACAAAAGAATCTACAGAAAGGTTATCAGAGCTGCGAAAGCTTATGATGTAAACAAAGCATTGCTCACGTCCAAAAATGTCTCAAAAAACCGCATGGGGCCATAATAAACAATAAATACTCACTGATCGACAAGAAAATCGATCTCCAAATTGAAAATGAACCTATTAGTGACCCAATGAGGATCGCTAAGGAGTTCAACAAATGTTTTACCTCGGTTGGGACTGACCAAGGACTTAGTCCGCATCAGAACCAAAAAATCCCCCATCATTGATACCAAGTCCAGCAGCCTCAATGGCTCTGACCCCGGTCACAGAGGAGGAGATCGCCAGAGTGATAAGAGAACTCTCTTCGAAAAAATCGAATGATTCAAACTATGTCTCAACGTGGCTTCTAAAACTGTGCTCCAAGCATTTGTTGAGGCCACTGGAGCATTTGATTAATCTCTCTTTTCACTCGGGAACGTTTCCACCCTCTCTCAAAATTGCGAAAGTTACCCCAATTTTTAAGAAGGGCGACCCCCTTTCAACTCAAAATTATCGCCCAATTTCAATGCTGCCGGTCTTCAGCAAAATTTTTGAAAAAGCTTTCTTCACTCGATGTGTGAATTTTTTTGAAAAACACAACCTACTATCAGCAAAAAAATTCGGGTTCCGAAGTGGAAAGTCAACAACTGACGCAGTCGTTCGTTCTGGTCGACATGATAGTAGAAGGAATGGAAGATCGAGGAGACACGTTGAGTGTATTTCTCGACCTATCGAAAAGCATTTGACTGTGTTGACCACCATTCCCTCATTGTCAAATTGGGACATTACGGGGTGCGAGGAGTGCCACTCAAGTGGCTCGAATCGTACCTTAGTGATAGAAAACAATTTGTTGGAATTTCAGACGTCCGATCTGAAGGGAGAGGGCTTTATTATGGAGTTCCCCAGGGCTCCATCCTGAGTCCTCTACTCTTTTTGATCTACGTCAATGATGTTGGTTCATCGGTAAGCCGCGGACAACTCGCCCAGTATGCCGATGACACGACTCTATGCTTCAAAGCGAATTCAAAAACAGAACTCGAAGAGATTACATTCATTGAACTCAACAATGCGATCCAGCATTTCAATGAACTCAACCTCAGAACAAACCCAACGAAATCAACATTCATTCAAATTTTTTTGCCTGAGACAAACGAACTCAGGCTCTAGTCCCACTGTCATGTTGAATGAGACTGAGATCGAAGAAGTCTACTCAACAAAATTCCTTGGAATACACCTCGATCAAGGGTTGACATGGGATTTTCATGTAGACAGCGTTTGTTCCAAGGTATCCTCAGGCATTTATGTTTTGAGGAGACTGTCCGAGTATTGCCCGACTCAGGTGCTGATGACGGCGTACTATGGACTAATCTACCCACACCTCTCCTATGGATTGGTTTTGTGGGGGGGTTGCTCAAAAACAAATGTTTCCAGAATCTTCATACTGCAAAAAAAGAGCAGTCAGAATCATTGCCAAGCTGCAAAGGAGAGAGTCGTGTAAGCCAGCATTCAAAAATCTGAAACTGTTGACACTACACCCTGCCTCTACGTATTACAGACATGCCTTTTCTTCATGTCAAAATGCGAAACCATAAGAGGTAGTAACATACACTCTTACGCAACAAGGGGCAGGGAGGAACTACCGAACTGGGAGACACAGAACGGCAGTTCATGAACGTTTACCGTCACAGGCGGGAGTTCAATTCGTCAACAAATTGCCAAATTCAATCAAAAAATGCCCCAATGCTCAAAGCATTTTAAAACCCGTCTGAAAACTGCGTTGATTGCAAAAGCATTCTACAGCACAGACGAGTTCATGGCACACCATTGGGAGACCACCGAATTGGAAGAACTGATTAGGTGAAAGAGTGGGACAATTCGAATGATTGGGGAATGAATATAAATGTTGACAATGTATGTCTAAAAGGGATTGATTATGTAAGAATGAGTGGAAAATTTTTAGTTTAAACAAATTATAATGACGATTGCCATACAGTGTTATATTGTCTAACGCAATAAAACATTTATTTATTTATTTAGTTGTACTATTTCAAACAAAAATCAGTTATCTCAGTATACAACACAGGTGGACGCTGACCTACATACGACAATCTGCTATATTTTGTTTGTGGACATTGCAAGATCTTGATGATTCCATTTGCTTCTCTATGTAAAACAAAAAACTTTAAATATCATGACAAAAAGTTAAATGGTTTTTAGTGAGTTACAATCATAATACACATATTCCAGGATGTAATTTAATCTTAAATACGTTTTTTTTCTTTTCACTTGAATATACAGGGTGATTCAAAACTAAACGGCAATCTCTCGAGAGCTTATTCTATAGCTAAAAACAAGTAAAAAAGTTTCATATAACCATCATTGCCCGGGGAAACGCTTCGTTAGCGAGTTACGCCTAGCGAAAGATTTCGCCCGGATATCAGAACCCTTGGTGAAGTCATGCCGTATAAAAATGGTAAAAGGTAGTTACAAAGATACAAATACGATTGTTTTTTATGTTTTTTATATCTGAAAAATTTATTAAAATTCGTCCCAGAGCTGTAAATGCAATACTTTCAGAGCTATCTTACGTAAAACACAAGAATTGGTGCAAAGAAATAACACATTTTTGTGTTTAACGTAAGATTACTTCCATAAATGTTATTTAAAGGTCATTTTTTTCTTAAAACAGATTTGTAGAACATTTAATTCTGAAAAGATTCATGTGAATTACTTAGGAAAAAAATGAATAATAGGTATTGAAATTTAGCTTTATTTAAAAATAAAACAGACGCACAAAAATGCATATTCTTATCTGCATAAAAATACTAACTAATGTTTAGGTTGTGAGTAATAGCTGATCATTTATTCAAAACTTTTTATCGTCATATTTTCTTTGCAAAGGTTGGCAATATCAGCTGATCAACAATTAAGTTCATGAAGTAATATTTGAATAACCTTTGTGGAGGTTTTTGTATTGTGGCGTGTGAAGATTGTATTTTGTGAGATCCTGTGATTATTTGGAAAATATTTTATACAAGTTTATAAAATATTTTATTAAATATTTATTTTTTAAAATATTTTTATAAAAAGTTTATGTAATTATCTTAGTAAATAATGGCAGATAATGTAAATGGTATGTATTCGTTTGAAGAGTATACGGACATGATACTGATTTACGTCAAAGTTAACAAGAATGGTTTAGCTGCAGTTCAGGAATATCGTGATACTTTTCCACATCGAAGAAACACCTGATCGCAAAACATTTGAAGCTGTGGAGAGACGACTTAGAGAAACTGGTAGCTTTAAACCGAAGCGAATAGATACTGGTCGTCAACGTAGCGCAAGGAACTATAATAATGAACAAGCAATAATAAAATGCTGTAGAATTATCACCAGCCACAAGCACCAGACGATTATCACGTCAGTTAAATATTTGCCAGTCAAGCGTATGGCGGACACTTCATGAAGCACAGTTGTACCCATTCCATATAACACGTGTTGAAGATTTATTACCGCAAGATCTTAATAAACGGAAGATGTTCTGCCGCTGGTTAAGAAGAAATTGTTTACAACATCAGTATTTTCTTCGGCGTATTCTCGTTACTGATGAATCCTGTTTTACTAGAAATGGAATTGTAAATTTTCGTAATACCCATACTTGGGCGTACGACAACCCACATGAAACTTCGACGAGGCATTTTCAACATACATTTTCAGTCAATGTATGGCTTGGTGTTCTGGGTGATAATTTGATTGGTCCACTTTTCCTCCCTAATCGACTTAATGGAGTAGCGTACTTAAATTTTTTAAGAACAAACCTGCCTACCCTCTTGGAAGATATTCCTGTTCAAAACAGAATAAATGCATGGTTTATGCACGACGGATCACCTCCACATATTTCTAATGATGTGAAAAACTATTTAAATGATACATACGGTAGGACAATGGATTGGTCGAAATGGACCAGTAAAATGGCCACCACGTTCTCCTGACCTCACGCCAGCAGACTTTTTCTTATGGGGTTGGATGAAGTCAATTGTTTATTCAAAACGGATTAACACCACAGAGGAGTTACGTAATCGCATTACAGAGGCGGCAGAAACTATCAAGAATGCTCCCAAAACGTTATGAAACGCGCTAGAAAAGAGTGGATTCGTCGTGCGAAAACGTGCATTGCTAACAACGGAGGACACTTTGAGCAACTATTATAGGTGATTATTACAGTTTTATAAAGGTAAATACATTTTATGTTAATGTTCAGTCTAGAATAAATGATCAGCTGTTTACTCACAACCTAACATTAGTTAATATTTTATGCAGATAAGAATATGCATTTTTGTGCGTCTTTTTTATTTTTGAATAAAAGCTAAATTTCAATAACTATTATTAATTTTTTTCCTAAGTAATTCACATGAATCTTTTCAGAATTAAATGTTCTACAAATCTGTTTAAGAAAAAAATGACCTTTATTTAACCATTTATGGAAGTAATCTTACGTTAAACACAAAAATGTGTTATTTCTTTTGCACCAATTCTTGTGTTTTACGTAAGATATCTCTGAAAGTATTCCATTTACAGCTCTGGGACGAATTTTAATAAATTTGTCAGATATAAAAAACATAAAAAAACTATCGTATTTGTATCTTTATAACTACCTTTACCATTTTTATACGGCCTGACTTCACCAAGGGTTCTGAAATCCGGGCGAAATCTTTCGCTAGGCGTAACTCGCTAACGAAGCGTTTCCGGGCATATGGTTATATGAACTTTTTTACTTGTTTTTTAGCTATAGAATAAGCTCCCGAGAGATTGCCGTTTAGTTTTGAATCACCCTGTACTTGCCGATAAATGTTGTTTCAAACATAAAAATTATTTATTGGAATGGCTGAGAAAAATATCGGGTTTTTTCAGGTTTATGCACTTAAAAAATGCATTTAATTATATGTAAATTTTAATTACTTTACACATATTCGTTATTTTTTTACCTTTTATAACTATTTGCATGTGACAGAAAACAATAATTTAATTTCTTTCGCCAGTTTTGAATTAAAGCTACAATTTATAGGTGGGAAGTGTGGAATCCCGTTATTAATCAGACTACAGTAATATTTAAATATTAAAATTCACTTTAAAATTTGGGACTTAGTCAGGACAAAACTGTTCCAAACCTTTATCTCTTTAACCTAACTCAACAAATACTACTGTTGGCAGTGAAATATGAAAACCAAAATAACCCTTTTTGTCAATTTTGGTGCATTTGTAATGTAAATACCTATAGTGATTAGTATACGTACTTGTGATCTTTGTAGTGTATCATATTTTATATCTAGGTATATATGGTAATTTTGATTTTAAATATCCTAATTTTAGCCTATTTCATAATATGAATTTTAACTACACATAAAAACATCAACTATAAATAAAATTAGGGTTAAAAACGTTTTATTTTATATTTAAAAACACGATACAGTCGTAATTTCAGTAGATATTACACATTACACCTTACTTTTTTAAATTTTAATTTTGTGTGTGCACAAAAATGGCATGAAGTTATTTATACAGGATTTATAAAGCCATCTAAGAGGCCTGCACACAACATGCAATCTGCACATAACTCACTCACAGGTTATTTTAAGAAACTGGTGACTTGGGTTTAATAA
Organism: Homalodisca vitripennis; assembly: GCF_021130785.1. Lineage (NCBI taxonomy): Eukaryota > Metazoa > Arthropoda > Insecta > Hemiptera > Cicadellidae > Homalodisca > Homalodisca vitripennis. The sequence continues at coordinate 132,400,533 of NC_060213.1, forward strand.
CAGTTATTTGTTCACGATTAGCAACGAATTGATCCTATAATGACAGACTCAAACAGCCAGAGTACAGCTCGATCACGCAATACACGGGTCGACCCGGAGAAAGTGGTTAGTACCTGTAATTGTTATGTTAATTATAATAGTATTTTTATATTTAAATTATAATAGCAGTTACATAGGTAACAAAATAAAGTGACTTTTAGCAAACTGCAAAGAAGGCCTACCGTTGTGGAAGTTATTGGAAATAATCATTGTATGTGGCACAATACGATTTGATAAAGGCATGTCACAGACATGTGATACTGTTTTATATTCTTAGTAGGTGTTCATTTGTTATCCTCTTCATAATATTATAATTATATTGCAAACGTTTGATGAATAAAGTTTAATTTTCAAACAAAAGACTGCACTGATCGATTACATAACTATAAATACCATGCTTCATTGTAGCTGTATTTAGGAACTTACAGAGGAAATATTCTTGAATGTTGTGGCTGATGAGAAAATATCTTGTTATAATAATTACAGATGATGCAATAAACAATTGAGTGTTCAATTAGAAGTAATTTTGTGTGATCAAAGTAAGCTCTCAAGGTTTTACAAATTTGACCACTTTACCTTAAAAAATGTGCTGAAAACAAAATTAAAATGATTCTGTGCTCATGTTGAGTGGATAAAGGAAGTACATTTAGCCGTTTCATGCTTCAAACAATTTTCCTAACTTTCTAAAAAAACTTTACTAAAATAAAATTCCTAGTTTTATGAAGTTTAACGAATATTTTGTATAACATCAAGCTACATTTAATCCCTTCCCCTAAAGTTTTAATAAAACTATCTTAAATGATCTTAAAACCATCTTAATTATTTCGAATAATTTACCTGAAATCCAATGTAAATCATTTAAAAACATAAAATTCATACTTGTAAGCATTGAGGGTTTATGGAAGCTGTAATGTGGAAAACATGTAATAAAATGCTCAATAAAGTTATACATAAAAAGATTTTCACGTTGTTACTACCAATTTTATTGTAAAATATGCCATTGTGTTTGGTGTAATCTCACGTTGTCAGGAAAACTCAAAATTATTATGTCGTTAAAGATATATATAAAGATTATGTACTACAAATCTGAATTCTTTACAATTTGTATTTTTGTTGTTGAATAACAGGGATTTCAAATTCTTTAGTTTATTATCACGTACTAGAGAATAATACTATTTAAATACCATTGAAATGTATGTAAAATTCCTTAAACAAGCAAACAGTTTCAAATAACATATACATATGTTGTCCATTACTACTGCACATGCAACAATATACAATATCGATAATGTTCAGTGCCTTTTGTCTAAACTACTTTTTACTATTTAAATTTTTAACTTTATTACCTAGAAAATAATATACAACATTTCTGGGATCTGATAATGAACTAACACGAGCCATATCCAAATTCTTTCTGTGCTGAAACTGTCACGAATTGTATGATGGAATGGAGATGACCCTAGTCAGGGCATTACATAACAGTTGCACCGTGAGGCGAACTGGTGTGTCCCCTAGCTGTTAAGTTAGTAGTATATTGCCTGCATCCGAGCTAGTGGAATATTTTACAATTAATTGTCAATTCAGTTATCCCAACTTTGTATAGCTGTAGGGGTTGGTATGTTGTTATAATTATGCTATCTGGTTTTACTTGGATAACTACATCAGATTCTCTCACATTTCCAGCATAATGAGACGAGCTTAGGGCAACCATTAACTGTTGAACTTTCATTACATTTATAAGTAAATACTACCTTTATTGGGTTTGAAATATCTATTATTTGTATTTGGACACTGAGAAAGTTTTTATACTAAAACACTAGATGTGTAACAAAAATCAGAACCAAACTGATCGCAAACAGCAGCAGCTTGAGTTTCAACGAATTTTACAATTTCCTCATTTATAGTTCTAGTTGACAGGCTACGTCATTTAAAGTTTATCACTATAGTTAACGGCATGACGAGATAATATTGTTGTAAATCCTTTCCCTCCTCTGACAGACACAAGTTTCTAACACTATAATTAGAGTATTCTTACCGTGAAAATCGATATATTATGTGAACGATAATTATGCTATTCACAGTTCATAAAGTCTTTGTTTTTCATAAAGTATTATATAACAATAGCAGTAATATTATCGTGTCAAACAAAAACTTTGAATTTAGTTATTCGTACAATTTTACCTTCCATGAATTTATCTACTGGATAGAATGATCTGGACAACTTAACTCATTACTTACAATAGAGATCATTTGTAGAATCAGTTAGAAGATTCTAACTTCAGAATTATAAAACACTTGAAAATAGTTCCTAATATTGCTATTGTGAACTTGTAATAGATATTCAAACCATAAAATTAAATACATCCATAATATACTTTTGGTGAATAACATTTATGTTTCGTGAACTGCAGCACGCTATCGCTATAATGTGATACCTGAATAAGTGAAGAGACAGTGACAGTCATTTCACTCAAGTCGGGGTTAAACTAAGCCCATTACAACTTGTACCTTGATAATAGTTCTACAGTCTGATATTGTGGGGTGGGGGGGGAGGGCGAGCAGACGTGACGACTTGGTTAGGGGTAGCTGGAGCACGTGACCGTTATATTTCGTTCTTAGCCATTCATTACTGGCACATTTTACTTACTTACTTCTTCTAGAGACAAAAATTATGACAAACTAGTAATTATTTGGGTGTTTCTTTTATTTCATTTCTTCTCTCCAAAACATTTTTCTTTCAGTTAATGGCCGGGATAGTTGATTTAGTTTCCGTATAACTTCCTATTGTATATACTTGGATTTAAATAAAGATATACACATTTATTTTTATACCGTAAACTTTGAAAAAATGTAATGAAAAAGTAGTTTGAAACCAGAGCTAAATATGTTTACAGTTTAAACTAATAGTAGCGTTGTGTGTTCTAAAAAGGATGTTGTTAAATGATTAATCCGGAACTGTTTTGTCGTATTTAAAGATAGATTCGTGAAACAGAGGAGATAGACACAGTCATTGATACAACTTGAGGACAAACTAAGCCCAGTACAACTTTACATTGATAAGTAGTTCTGTACTGAAGTCCTGCTGTCAGTTAGGTAAAAGGAAGGAGGAATGATGTGCTACAACACAAAGATTCGTGACATAGAGAAGAAGATAGGCAAGGTGACTCACACAACTTGAGGACAAACTAAGTACCAATACAACTTTGCTTTATTAACATGTCTGTACTGAAGTCCTACTGCCATTTAGGTAGGTATAGAGGAAAGTTATAGAAGGTATAATGATAAGCTTCAACATAAAGGTTCGTGACACAGAGGGGATAGACAAAGTCGATCGTACAAGACCATTGGATAGGAGCCTTCATGTCAGATATTAAAACAACCTTCAGCGCTTACAAATAAGGACATACCTATGCTCAATAGTTTCACTAGTAGAATTTTCGTAAGTGTGTTTAGTGAGGCATTTAAGTAACCCTATGTCACAAATAATTCTCTCAAACTAATTTATTTGGTCATTAACAGAAGATTCCTACTTTTAGATAAGCTAGAAACAAAGCTATGTAGCGTGTACATAGGACTCTATGGGTATTGTGAATATTTGCCTGGTAAATCACAGCGAAATAACTAAATATTGTAGGAAAATTTTAATCTTTATACATATTACAACCTATATAGGATTTTTTTAAACTTTAAGAACTTGTTATACAATTAGAAAATACACATTGCGTACGTAAAAATAGAGCTGAAATGTTGGTAGTATTTATTAAGCTCTAAATGAATTTTTATTATAAACTTCTTTGTAGAATCACGTTTAAGATGTTAATTTAATTTAATTTCAATTATATAGGACAAATTAGAATAATTTAATGTGGATTATTAGTTGAAAATTTATATTTTGTGGTTCAATAAAACTCAAGAATTATTGTGTAATAAGATCTTCTGATGTAAGTAGTTTTCTTGTGATACTAGTATATGTGTGTCGGTAAAATAAAGTAAAGAATGTCATGTTTTACCAGGAAAATATAAGGTTAAGTAGCTCTCCCTAATACTTAACCTGGGGAACAACGGCTTGAAGGTGACTTCCAAACTACATCCAATGGTCGGACAGGCGGCCTGCTTGTAAGGGAAGGATCGCTCAGATGCTAAAAATACAAGCAGCAGCTACGCTCGTTGTTACATCCGCTGCGCTGCTATTTTGATGGTGATTTGAACCGTCTACCATGCAGATATTACTTGAAAATTGTTAATTTGGAGTTGACAAAACTCGAGAACTCTTGCGAAATAAGATTATGCAAGTAATTTACTTGAGATACTCGAATATCGGTGACGTGTAAATGTGTTTAGAGAGTCCCCCAATTTTTTCGATTTAATCCTCGTTAAGGTTTCTAGACGATGTTTCCACAAAATAGGAGTTCTATGTCATTGTAGTTTGATCAGAATAACTTTCAGGCCAGCTGGTTTTCTGTATAATAATGATAGAGGAGATGGAATACTAGTATATTCAAAAAATAATATTAAAGTATCGATTTGTAAGTATAAAACTGCTAAAGTCCCCGGCTGTAAATACAAATGGCCAGGCTGAGTATAATAGGCCCCGAGCCGACAACACAGCCGATCCGGAACGATAAACTATTCTGGCGGGAATATTCCAGCAGCCGTAAGTCAAATCCTGATAGCGTTCATTCTCCCCCGGGAACTCGTTCTGGGGATCTGTTTATTTCTAAAATCGTTTAACTTATATTTTACGTTTTCTTTTCCTTTTATTTAATTATTTCAGTATTAAGTCGTTATGGCCTGTTGAGGTAAAAAGTCGTTTCTGTTTTGAAAGTATTTCACTTAAAAAAAAAAAATAAAAAGCTACTACAAGTCCAATACGATTTAAAAATTATGCTATACTTTATTTATGAACTTTACTATATTGTGGCCGTGATACTAAATGCTAATGAAAACATTTGATCACTAATGTTAAATCCTCATAGCCTTGAAAGAACAGAGTAAGCTTAATAGTAAAAACACTTCTTATTTCACCTCTGTCAAACACTGAGTAAGAAACTATCAAAATTTGAAAACTAAAAGTTTTTGTAAAAATATACTTTTAATGGTCCATTTAATAAATATTACGCATGCAGTGCTCTGTCAGTATCGTAATGCAAATATCAAAGACAAAGTTCCTATCTACTTTAAATTTTACTATGTATTTAAAGCATGTTATAAAACCCATCTTAGTTGTCTTTCGATAGAAGTAAGCTCCTCAAAACTTTGATGTATATATAATTTATGATGAAGGAAACGAAGGAAAATCAACTATGACATAAAAATATCAAGACTTGAGTAATTTCTAATTAATATAAAACTACTCAACATTAACGTCGGATAAATTATTCATTCGAAACAGAAGTGCTCATACAAGTCCAAACCTCCGAAATTGCATGTGAAGCCACATGTAACTACTATTATTAATTTCAAATGTATTCCAAATATAAAAATCATAACTGTAGATGAAAATATAGATTGAATCAAGATTTTAAACCAATGTTGATAGACCATTAATGCAAGCAAACTTTCAGCAAGCATCATAGCAATACAGATTAATATACCAGTAATAACAGACTACGAAAGTCTAGTGTCATAATGTCGCGTTTATATCAAAGTTAAATCAAAGGTCAAATAAACACATTCTTCCTTATCCCTACAACGAATGGTCGATAACGTTTAAAAAATATTAAGGAGACGCAATGTAAGAAACTTTCCAGCTGGGTTAACATTATAAGAATTAGCGCTCATCAAGATTGGTGATTCATTGAATCGTATTAAATTATGACATAAGGAAATAGTTTTTTTAAGTATATGTAACAAGAAAACAAATTTTTTTTAAATAATCTACTAAATATAACTAAATAGGTAAGATGACAAAATTACTACCACTCTTCCAGAAATGATCAAAATTATTGTTTCTTATTGTGGCTGTGGATCTAATTTTAATAAAAAGTTATTGCAGTAAATTATTATATAGGCTACCCGACTTAAATAACATATAAAGCTCTCTAAGAAAAATCAATTAGCAAAGTTGCAAAACCACACATATTACAGAATTCATAAAACAAAATTACTTATAAAATGTCCATACTAATCGCGAAAGGATGCCAAGAGAAACCTTGGAAATAATTATGAAACAAATATCTTTAACATAGAAGGGAGCATGATATTATTAAAGAATTTCCTGTCTGTGATTAAGAACCTACTCCAGTTTTGTTAAGTTGATCATTGATTGATTGATGTGGTTAAGCTATTCTCAACCACGATACAGCTCCACCCCTTAAAATGACATGTGAAATGACTCTACACGGCGAGGGCGAAATATTTTAACAACTGAATTGTATTATCAGAGTTTTAACGCAGTACTTAGATATTAAATCATCGCTTAAGAATAGATTACATTAATTTGGATGTTTTTAATTTGGATTAAAAGTAAATGCAATTGAACATTTAAAGATTTTATAGAAAAAAATGGCCTCTTAATCTTTGATCAAGCCTGCAAAGGCTGTTTTTATAAACTGCAGTTTCTCAAGAATGCTTGGAATGGATTTGTATCTTTGTAAATTGGTATTGGTAATTAAAATAAATGGTTTAATGACGAAAATGAAAGAGAAAGTTGTTTAATTTATTTGTGAATATTTTTTTTAATTTTCATTAATGTACAAACTCTGTGGAAAATAGTTTTAAATAACTATTAAATTTTTCTTTTCTTGAAATAAATTTCAGTAGAAGTGTTCAATTGCCTTACACAATGATAGCTTTAGCCTTAAAGCTAAATATCGTAGCCGATTTAATATGGTTGTATACACTAAACTTCATGGAATACATTTGATTTGTACATTACTTCTGTAATTTTGAATAAAATGGTAAAACAAGCTGGAGGAACACTTAAATTAATTAGAACTGTTATGGGTAGGGAGAAAAGTGAATTCTACCTGTCCCATGAATATTTGCTAAAATATATATTATTTTAATTTTCTTTGCTTAAAACAGTATTAAAAATGTAATAACGAAACCAACCAGTATCTTCAGAATGTGGTTGTTTTGGTATGATTACATCAGTTACAGGATTATTAAAATTAATTCAAAAAGTAATACTTTGTTATTATACATATCAGATTTAAATGCTCTAAAATGTACACATTCACAAAAACATAAAAGAATATGTTCCAAAGGTTATGATCAGCTAATATTCACATTCCCAGTTTGTCTGTTCACGGAGAGGGAACAACAATTTTTATTTTACCTTTGTAGTTAATAATAAAATACCCCCACTTTTACTAAAATTATTACAAGAAGTCATATTAAGAAAAAAAGATGCAACTGAACGTTTTCATTTGGCGACAAGGAATTACATTCAAACTCAGAGGTAAAAAGCCAATATTATCGGCGGACGCTCCATTAGACATCGATGCGATATCTCTGAGCACTCCAGAGAATTTTCCAGGAACTGTAAATCAAAGCGAGATAGCGGCGCGGCATGTCCCGTGGGAACTGTACTGACTGACGGAACATAACTGGAACATCATCACAGAGTATATTATACTGTAAGTATTATATTATGTTATTAGAGGGATGTTTAAGATTATTATATTCATCAACAACTGGCCTATACAATTAAATATTTATTAACCATTAAAAAAATTTTAACTCATGATTTATATGCTATATATACACTATATGTATGCCAATAAATACTTACACTATACATACACTACCGGTACTGTGTATTTTATTTGATTTAAAACTCTATCAGATTTTACGATATCACACTAAACGCAGCATTATTTATCTGTATAGGAGATCTCTTTTTCAGTTTATTTAACCTTAATTAAATAATCATTTATTCAATAATTTACAAAATGAACAATATACAGCTTATTTTAAATCACAAACTAAGCGTAAAACTGTAGTATTCATAATAATTAAACAGACATTAATTTAACGGCCCTCTCACTTTACAAACCTCTATTGTATTTAGCCCGTGTCAAACGCCACAAATGAAGCCAAAACTCACTGACTGAGTTAACGAGTATTACATCTCGTGGTAGTCACTATAGTCAAAACAGTTATTTAAGGTTTGAGCCTCATTGAAGATTTTATTCCTGTATGCTGTTGTAAAACAAATAAAAGCAGCTTGAAACAAAAAGGTGTTCAAATGTTGACCTGCATTAACGGACATTATTTTGGTACCAAAGAATAATCAGGATCTAAAGCCAAAATTTAGAAAAAAAAGTTATAGTTTTTAGGAGAGGTATTGGAAGGTCTTAGGTAATTAATAACTTAATATTAGAATATTTAAGGTTTTACGAGTTTGAAACATAAAAATTTTAACTATTTCATATAGTTAACGAGGTAAATTTTTAAAATTTCTGGACCACTCTGTATACAAAAAGCGAAGTAAATTGAAACTTTTTCAAAATTATCAGTAAATAGCGACCTTTAATATTAGATACAGACTCGACATACCTTTACATTCGAAAATTTGTCAGAGATGACTAATATCCCACCCACCCACCACCTACTCAAAGTGGCATTTTTGAGTGTTTAGATGTTATTATTCAGACGTTTTGGGTTCGAAATGTGGGCGTTTTCTTTAAAAGCAAAGAGGGCAGATTTCTAGGGTTCAACCGTACAAGTGGTCTACCTCACCGTGTGTTTACAACAAACATGCATGGTTAAGTCCCTTACGTAATAAGACTGTGAGTGACGATATAAAGGGCAAGATATCAGGGTATCTGCCACAGAAGGTTGCTCAATTTTCAGCCCCTAGGTGTATCATATTTTATGTATCGCGTCTAATGCTCCAATCTCATCAGTTGCCCCTCAACGTATAAATAAACTTCTACCTTAAGACTGACTTTTCTTTGCCCATTCGTTTAATATAAAATGTAATTAGTAAACATCATAAAATGTGCAGTACTATTTTAAATATATATCTTTAAAACTTTGTTGGTTGTGATATGGTAATATGTGCATAAGAATTAAATAAATAAATATTATTAAATATTATTGGAAGTTATTATTACAGTAATTATGACAATATTGTGTAATAAACTACATTAAGAAAAAAACACAAACGTGTCCATTAATTTTATAAGTCAGTAATAATTTTAGTACTGTTTATATTTTATATAAAAATTTCAATTTAACTTATATTTATGGCACCAGTAAAACTTATATTTGAAATTGTAAATATTCGAGATCCGGATACTTTTTGAATATACCACGAGTATTTTATTTCTTGATGAAATAAATTTGTGATTTTTGACTGAGAACAAAATAATTACCAGCATAGCATATAGAATTCTAAACGCTAGCATAACTATGCAGGATAATAGAAAAGTTTAGGCTAATATGGTTACCTTTTTAAAGTTTCAACAGTGAAACGCTAATATTTATTTGTATTTGTGCTTAAAAAGGTTGAACGTATTTATGTGAAAATTACATTTTTTTAAGAATACATTCAGTGTCTTTATCTTTACGAGGAAACTTAGAACAAAATTAAAAATTAAAACTCATATATTTGAGACTTATATACCGTATATTGTTTGAGGTATAAACTAGGTTGCTACTTTGAAGGAAATGTATCAAATTCAAGCTTAATTTTGGAAGGTACCACAAGAGATTTGTACAATCTGACATTTAAACACGTAAATTAATTTTTAAATTACGTATTACATTCAAGATAGATCTTCTTGGAACTTTGTTTTAGTAATTAACTCATTTTTCGTGCGTAACTAAAAGAATGCCAGGCGATGCAATAAATACTTATTTGCTTTTTGACAAGTCTTTGGCTAACCCCGGTTAATTTATTTAAAAATTAGTTGCTGCTGTAATAAAATAGTTAGCTATTATTTAAATTATTTTTTGTATTATTGCCTAAGTTGCCCTCTGGTCTACAACAGAATACTTATTTCAGGAAACGTCAGTCTGGTATTCATATTAAGGTTTATTTGAAATTTCCCTACGGAGGCCAACCAAGGCGATGGTTGCAGATAATGTATTCTGAAATAACAGATTGATGAGTGCATGAGTCTGCCACTGACGTCACGGTCCTGGCGGTTTTCCACATGCTTCCAAAGTAGAATGACAGCTTTACGGAAACATACAAAGCTGTTATATAAACATCTGATGTGAACTAATAAAAGTTAACGTTATTGAAAAATCTTTTAAGAGAGATTGAAAATAAATATAAACCATAATAACATACAACATTATATTTGATAAGGAAAATAACGAAACCCTTCTCTAATCAAGCAATGTTTTATAATGATTTGTTTAGTTAATGTTCTACTAGTTTACTCTTGTTATTATTTACATAATACTGTTCAAAATATAGAATCGTCTGGGTCTATCCCTGCTTATGCAGTCTTTCCTTAGTTATGGAATTTATTGGGAATCTTTAATCCTGCATCATTTAATAGTAACATTTATAGCTCAACGGATTCTGCCTTTAATTTCAGCACGACTAATAAATATTCACCAGTAGATTCGCCCTTACGGGATTTATAAAAGGATTAAAAACAAATTGATTATATCTTTTCTGGGTAATATAGCTAGATTTAATTATAACCTTCACTAAATGAAACTTGATCTTAACATATATTATCTTAAAAAATAAATTACGTAAAAGCAATTTTAGTACAAATTTTGTAGAAGAAACTTCAATTACATTAATTGACTTTTTAAAAGATAAACTAAATTCAACAATGTCAAACGATAAAAGCATAAATACAACGAGATATGGAACAACAACTGATACTGTGTTTACAAGACATTTAATATTATTTTATTCCAGAATTTATATTTCATATTTCAATTATTATAGACCCATAATTTCAATGTAGAATATAATGGAAATGAAAATGAAGTAATTATTTCGAAAATACTAGATTGTAGTAACAATAATACTGACCAAATTTTAGAAACTAAAATTAAACGATAATAATTAAAATGTATAAATATTTATTATTTTTATAATTAGAAGTCAGTGATCATTGTAATGTATGAAATTTGAGATATATTACAAAAATCTGAATCAAATTCATATAAAACTTTTTTATGTTAAAGAATGTGGTGTGTCATATTATTTAAAAGTATATATACTCGTATATATTGGTCAGTCCCGCGACTACATTTTCATTTTTTAGGAAGAGCGATTTAAAGTAAAAATGTACTAATTATTAATATTATTAATAATCTGGATATAGCTCATGTAATATGATGTTTATACAATTTAGTTTACTCACACATCAGAGGTAATTTTGGGATTTTTGAAGATATAATCTCTCCCTACCCCTTCTCTCGCTTCACTGAAGTAGTTATAAGTTATTATTATTAGATTACGAATTTCACATTTTTATATCAACTAAGTTTTTTATCACTATATTGTATCTAATTGAAATATTTACTTAGGAAGTGATACGCTATGCATAGGTTATCACTGTTTTGTGTGGAATATATTGTATCACACTTACTACAAGAATTTTATCCTTGTTTATTTATGCATAAAACTGTTACGATCTTCTTACAGTAATAATTAGAAATTATTAGAAATATTATTAGAATTATTTCAGAATCACCATATTTCAGAGCTCTCACGGCTGGGAGTTAAATCCTTTTTGAGTACAGAAAAATTGTGTAAAATCCTCAACTGCAGTTCGAGCGAACGAACTATTTTTTTGAGGGAATTGTGTAGGGCCCTGGATAATCTTAGCCTCCATTGGAGGAAAAAAATATTAGTCTCTATAGTATAATAATTTTCCGTTTAATTACTACATTTTTGTATTACACTGGTCCCCGTCATGTATAGACATATGATTCTGTAGAACTGTTCGAATTTGTAAATGTGTTTTTATAATCAGTTAATAAAATATAGTTTACATTTTTTTTGTAATCCTGTATACCAAATCACAATTGCTCTATTTTTATTTATTTAAAACCCCTTTTGCCAAACTAAAACTAATGAAGTGGCTCAGTGTAAATAAAACCCTTAAGATTGTTGCCTTATACGTTGTTCATAAATCAATAGAGAATTAATCAATTCATCGCATTAAATATACTTTTAAAACTTTCCTTTTTATAAAATATAAATAAATACTTGTATCATTCCCAGTGTGAACAAATTGTACGTTACAACAAACGGTTGTCTTCTGGATAGCTTCCACATGTAACAACAGGTTTCAGCTCACAAAACCCATTACAAACCCAGTTAAGTCGCTCTACTCTTAGATTTTTACTGTTTCTCAGAAGTAAAACCGAGGCTTGCGCTGTTAAACCACGGTTTAGTGACGCCTGTAAACTCAGTAACACCTTCAACTGTAAACTGCACAGAATGTGAACAGATCGCATCTGTGTGGTTTCTTACAACCTTTGAGATCTTTTGTTGTGGTGAAAGTTTTTTTCTAACTAGAAGAAATAAGCTATTTTTATTATAGTTTCTCCTTCTTTTGTATAAGATGGATTTTAGTTAAGTACTGTTTTTATCATTAGTGTCCTACTTATTAATATCTTAAACAAATAATTTACGGTGATAATTATTTCTGTATGCAGTAAACTATTATATTACTGGTCGTAAATAATTAGGAAGCCCGAATTGAAGTCAGCATGGAGAATAGATTTATTTCAAAAGTTTCTGTAACCGCTCAATCATGGTGGCCTTATTCGCCGCAGTACTTCCTACTTCGTAAGTGATAGTGTTAGTTGTTCCTTTAACTACTTCACTCGCACCTCACTGTTAGTTAGCAGTAGTCATATCACACGTTTAACCAGTGTTTTTTGAAGATTGTTGTTGAAATAGTTAAGAGAAATTTTGTTATTCAACGCTTTTATTTCCACTCACTATACCTGATAGTACAATCCTTGTAATGTCAATAGTTGTGTACGCAGCTAAGTGTTACTCTTCCAAATATAACGTAGTTTAGTTGATTATTATTAATAGTTTATTAATTTAAAATGTACACGTGCACCTTCACCAGCACCAGCTTTAGTTGCCATTTATGAAAACATCTTTAATAGCTTTTACCGTAAAATAACTGTCTACTATAAACAAGATGTTAAAATAAACTCGAATATTTAATTCATCCGCATTACATCGCTGCTAAAATGTATTCTTATATTTAGCTTCAAAGACTGAATGTATTTTGGTTTCTATTCAAAACCAAAAACTTTTTAAACCATTCTGGGCTGGAATTCTCGCTTATCCTCAACCAAAGATTATTAATTTAATAATGTTTTTAATTTATTTTACTCTGCTTGGTATGTATGGAACCCTTCTGGCCATATTATCTTCTATTTTAAATTGTCTTTGAGAGTAATGGTTTCCCCAATATGATTACGAGAACAACTACCAACTTATACGAAATTGTACACACGCGGTCACCATCCATACCGTATGTGAAACATAATATTCTCTACAACTTTATTCTACTCACTTGTAAAGTCTAGTATAACCTTAGGAACATACAATGTACACCTAACGGTGTTCCGACTTTATTATAAGAATTAACAACGAAATAAGAGGATTTTTTATCTCAAAATTGCCAAAGAAATTGAAACCTGAGAAAATAATTTGATATTTTATTAATTATACAACAACTTAAAACTTTGGTGTTGAATATTTTCTAATATTTTACCTATCTTCAATGACGATTAGACTACAATATATACAATAAACAATAAAATTGGTACAAATATAGATTTTTTTATTTTTACATTTCTAAATCGAAGAAGGTTTGATCAAATAACAATAAGTGACATTATTTACAACAAATATTCCATTATTTATGTTATTTAAAGATATAAAGTGAATATTATGAATACTGTATTTATAATACCAAAAGTTCAAATAAATTTATGAACTGCAAATATCTAATAACTCGTTTACGTAAAAGATCGCGTTTTACGGTGAGAAGAATTTCATTATAGAGTTCGAAACTTGTTGGTGGGGGTGGGAAGGGGTGTAACCATAATCTTTTATCTCCATGCCGTTTAATATGGTGATAAAGTTCAGATGACGCGGCCTATCAACTGGAACTACAAATTTTGTAAAACGAGAAGAGCTGTAAAATACGTTGGAATGCTGTAAAAACAGGCTGCTGCTGTTTGCGATCAGTTGGGTTCTGATTTTTATTAAATCTATTAAATCAATTCAAACTTGAAATGATTTGTTAGTGTGTTATAATGTCAATCGATGAAATATAGTCACAGGTAATGTATGATGAAAGTTAAACAGAAGGTAGCAACAGTTAATGGTTGCCCTAAGGTCGTCTCATTAACTGGGAAATGTCAGAGAATCTGATGTTGCTATCCAAACAAAACCACAGAGCATTATTGAAACAACACATCAACCCCCTCAGCAACATATTAGTTAGCCTAATCTAATTGATTAGGGCAAAATATTCCATTATCTATATAATAAGTATTGATACACTATAACTAGGAGACACTACTGCCCGCTTCACTCGCTGGTTGTGCTAAATATTTGATCACCTTTTCCATTTCCTCTCAAACAATAGTAGACAGTAATTGATAGCAATTATAGTTATTTGTTAATTCCTAAGGATTTTTGATGGATTAACTATTTCAAGTTTGTAAATAATTCATAATATTAACAAAACAGTACTATTTATTACTTTCACCATAGTTTTTCCTTAAATTATGCACATTTTCAGGAGAATAAATATTTAGAAATAGTTGCGATAAATATAATAAATAAAACCAAATTTAGAGCATAATATTTTAGCTCTAAGAACAAAAAATTAAACTAAGTCCATATTTTGAATGGTTTTATATTAAAAAATAACGCAATTTCAAAGTATTATAACTTTTTATACACTTTTTAATGTACGTTGTCAAAGTATGAAATTTATATTTGTACTAACAAAATGATTATAAAGTATTAACTGTTAAAATACCAAATCTAATTAAATACTTAAGTGGCTTTATAATTGCTGTAAAGTTACAAATGAATATAACATAGAGGATATACTCACTAAGAAACAGTAATATTACTTTAAGGTGTTGTTGAAACACCGCAGACAACAGTTTCTTCTTTTAATGCATTTAAATCCAAAAATACAATTATAATTCATAAATCAAATTTTTAATGTAGCGCGCACTACCCTATACTATGGCAGTTTCACGTATCATTAAAGGTTCAATTCATTGCTGATCACCACAAAAAGTAATTATTATTAAACCCAAGTCACCCATTCTTTGTATAACAGTCTATATAGTTTTATACAGTGTTTGCTAACACTTGCGCAAAAAATACAAACCGAAATAACTTTGCGTTGTAACGCCATACAGTAAATTTACAATAATAGTTTGTTATCCCCTTATTAAATCATGACTGTCCATATTAACAGACACAAGCTAAATTGGTTGATTTTTTTATTAAAACTTTAAATTAAATGACATTTTTGGGAAAGAAATATTGAGATTTAATTTGAATTAGATTGTGAAAAGTTAGGATAAATACGAATATGTAATCCCTTGGCAAGTTAGTGCTGGTAACTTTAAATTATTAGGAAGGCGGTTCACTGCCTTGAATTGATGAGAACTTGTCTTGTGTACTGCAGTTACGTCAGATCTGAGACGGCTATTGTTTCTCAAGTTGGATACGGCTGGGCCAATGAGAGAACGCCGCGGATGTCCATCAGAATGGGGTGGAAGGGGAACTATAAAAATGCCAAGTCATAATTTTCACCCCTTTTTTGGTAATTGTCTTGAGTAAGTTTATGACAGTGCGCGCCGCGTTTCTAAATTTTTTCCACGAGGGATTTTGAGGTAAGCACCAAATTTATTGTACGTTATATTGAAATAGTCTTCCAGATCTGATATTAAATTAATTTTGTTGCCTTTTTATGGGAAAAATTAAATTTATAGAAACTTCAGAGCAATCTGCATAACTGATTCTTGATGAACAGTAAAGCACAATAGAATCAAACCAGTTACATTTGATTCAAACTGGCAAGAAATAAAACTTTCTGTCAAATGTATCAAACTAAAAAAAAATCAAAGCTCTCTTCTGAAATAAAATAATGAAGTTTTCAAATAAAAATCAAATACCACTTGGAAAAAACTAAAATAAACTTGTTCACTTTTAAATAAGTTCAATCAAAATTCAAAACAAAACATTAAACTTCTCTTTCCACTAGTTGTACTTTAACTTTTAAGTATTTTCAATTCAGATACAACTCTCTCAAACAATTATTAAAGTTTCCAGTAAAAAATTCACAATAAAACAGTTCAAATTAAATATTAATAAATTCCTAAATTTGCAAACTTGCAAGAAAACTGACTTAAAATTGAACTTTGTTAATAACTTTGATTGAAAAGTTTTGATAAAATTTATTGCAGTTAACAGTTAATACTGCACTTTTAAAACTTCAACAACTCTAACTGTTGAACTTTTTCTCAATAGCGTATCAATCAATAAGTCTATTTAAGACATATAATTGTAATCTCTCATACTTTATAAATATTATTAGCTCTTCCAGATAGTATAAAAGTTGAGAATATGAGACAGATTCATCCTGTACAATATCAGTAATTATTATTGTATATAGGTTTATATAAATTGTGCTCCAAGCTCTCAAGAGATTCAGTACGGTTGATTAGGTCCACTATTAAATGTAAAACTTTTTTATGAGAGTATAAAGACCACTCTTCTCCTTTATCCCTTTAAATGTGGCGATAAAAGGAAATAAAACTAAATTCAAATTTAAATTTTGTGAGCTAAAACTACTCTACAAATTTTAAACGGACGATATTTATTTTTGTTATTATTATTTATTTACCAAACTTAAGCACACTTTCTTAATAAGCCATAATTTATGCTATCAGTTCTTATTAAAAAAGACTAGTGGACCAGTTACAGTAAAGCACAAACATCAGGCACCACTAATTCCTATAAATAAACATCATCTCAGCCTTCATGTGAGCATACAAAAGCACAGCTATACTTAACTTACTACCTGACCATTTGAAGAGACTTTCTGTCAATAGGCTAAAGACTGCCACCAATAACAGCGTCACACATTCTACTCAGAAGGACTGGGGATCACTACATTAACCTTGCCTTCATAATTAATTTGTTTCATTTCCTTGATCTGTTTTGTAAAAAACATAACTGTATGTACACTTGCTCTATCGTAAATTCGTACTCTGGCTCACTGTTTTGTAAAAAGTAATACTGCATTGCTTTTCTCTAAGAAAATGTTAAAAGATCGATTATTAAATCTTTAAATTCAAATACTCAGTCACGAAAAATGAATTAATGATTGGATTCTTCTGAGTTGCATCACTAATAAAAATTAAAGTACGCAAACCTTTGCAACACAATTTTAATAATCAATGTCACTTTAGTAAGATATTACTAAAACTTTCACATATAAAGTGGCAATCTTTCTTTTTATTGTGAAATTTCATATGACGTGGTATATGCAATTTATTTTCCACTTTGTTTCTTTCTTCATTAAGAAAGTTATTAATATGAAACTAAATTTATCAATCCATTAAAGAACCTTACGTTACGTCTTTACACATTGTTAATTATATATGTAGTTACTTTATTGCTGTAGGAAGTTCATATATTTAACAGTCAGTTTGTTAGAAGTGTTGAAAGAAAGATCTGTGTGTAAAACTTAAGAGTACCGAAGCTCATATATTTAACAGTCAGTTTGTTAGAAGTGTTGAAAGAAAGATCTGTGTGTAAAACTTAAGAGTACCGAAGCTCATATATTTAACAGTCAGTTTGTTAGAAGTGTTGAAAGAAAGATCTGTGTGTAAAACTTAAGAGTACCGAAGCTCATATATTTAACAGTCAGTTTGTTAGAAGTGTTGAAAGAAAGATCTGTGTGTAAAACTTAAGAGTACCGAAGCTCATATATTTAACAGTCAGTTTGTTAGAAGTGTTGAAAGAAAGATCTGTGTGTAAAACTTAAGAGTACCGAGGCTGCAGTAAAATGCATGGAGAGTTAGAAGAGACTACTTTGAGAAAACGGACGTTTACTTTATTTTCCACAGACGTCATAAAATCCTAGTCTCTTCCACTGCAGCTTTTACTGAGACATAAGTGATGACATGTGTTAGCTGTCTTCACAATGACCCATTTGAGGCAATATTGATTTATTAGTACCAAAAAATAAAGTCTATCATATTTAAACACGAATAATAAATATAAAAAGCAGTAATCTTATATAAACTTATATATTCGATATTAGATAGGTAGTTAGGCCTTTATCATTAATTTCTACTTATTAGTTGTTCAAAAAAATAATTTCAATTCCTTTTTCAGGAAACTACTATATTACCCATCGTAAAAAATTAGTAAAATAGTTTTGCTTCACAGAACCGCGCAAACATGGCCGCATTATTGTCTGCTTTACTTCCTATTTCGTAATTCAAAGATTTGGTCATTTGTTTCTACTACTTTACAGGCACTGTACTGCTAGTTAGCTAGTGTTTTCACTAGAAAAAATATGAAATGACCATTTCAATACTTATAGATTTAAAATTATTACAATATTTACAAAGCATTTATCATTCCCCCTTACAGACCAGTAGTCTATAAGAGAAATTTTTCATGTGAAATTATTGAAGTATATGTGTATGCTATTCTTTTGTGTGAGCGAAAAATAATTTTAATTTGCATAAACCATTTAATTAGCTATGTTTTCTAATAGTTTTCTAGTAGTCACATCACCCGTTTTAGCTAGTGTTTTCAAGATCGTTTTCCCATTATGATTACGTGGAAAACTGGCAACTATATACGTACGTATCTAAACACGGAAGCTAACATTTATACCGTTTATGATCCATAAGTTTCATTACCACTACAATTATCTTACAAAAATCTGGTCTACCTGTTAATAACATATATGTTACATCTATAATGATATAAAAAAATATTCCATTATTTATGCTATTTAAAGATATTAAGCTTATTGTATAATAAATATTCAGAACACCAAATGTTACAAAATGTAAATAGCTAATACCTCGTTCACGTAAAATATCACGTTTTAGGATGGAAATAATTTCATTACAGAGTTCAAAAACTTGTTGGTGGATGGAGGGGGGTGATGCCATAATCTTTTACTCTCGTTCCATTAAATATTGTAATAAAGTTCAGATGACACGGCCTGTCAACTGGAACCACAAATGTTGTAAAACGAGAAGAGCTGTAAAATACTTTGGAATGCTATAAATTCAAGGTGCTGCTGTTTGCGATCAGTTTGGTTCTGATTTTCATTAAATGTATTTAACCATGTTAAACTTTACATTTTTTCTTAGTGTGTCATAATTACAATCGATCAAATATATTCTCAGTTAAAGTGTAATGAAAGCTAAACAGAAGGTAGCAACAGTTAATGGTTGCCCTAAGCTCGTCTCATTAACTGGGAAATGTGAGAGAATCTGATGTTGTTATCCAAAAAAAACCACAGAACATTATTGAAACAACATATCGACCCCCTCAGCTACATATAGTTGGAATAATGTAACCGTTTATGGCAAAATATTCCATTACCTCGAATACGTGTCAATACACTGTAACTAGGAGACACTGCTGCTCGCTTCACTCGCTGGTTGTGTTGAATAAATTGATCACTTTTTACATTATTCACTCAAACAGTGGTAGACAATCATTGATAACAATTATTATAGTTATTTGTTAATTCCTAAGGTGTTTCGTGGAAGTTTGTAACTAATTCACAGGATTGACAAAACAGTAGTGTTTATTGCGTTCTCCATAGTTCATCTATAATACTACACATTTTCTGGAGAATAAAGATGTAGAAATATTTGCGATAAATATATAAATAAAACAGAATTTCAAGCATAATTTTTTAATTAAAACAAAAAAAATATAAAGCTAATTTCATATTTTTAATGATTTTAGATAAGCAAGAATGCAATGTCAACATTTTATTACTTTTTGTACTCTTTTAATGTATGTAATGATGCTGTAACATTAAGAAAGCATATAAAATGGAGGATTTACCCACTAAGTAAAACACTACAATGAAAACATATTGTTAAAATTTTACATACCTTGTAATTGTTTAATAATTACTTTTAGGCATTGTTGAAACACCGCAGACAAAAATCTGTTCTTGTGATGCATTCTAATTCCAACGATACAGTTATAATGCTTAAATCCATTGGCAGTTTTAATGTATCATTAAAAGCTCAGTCCATTGCTGACAATGAAAAGTCATTATTATTAAACCCAAGTCATCCATTTTAGTACACCAGTGGATATAGTTTTATCCTCAAGACTACCAATCACAAAAAAATATTAATCGAAAAAACTTTGGGCTGTAACGCTGTACAAATACATACTAGTTTGTTATCCAATTATCATGATTGTTAATATTAACAGAAAAAAAAAATATGTACAATACCAATGTCGTGTAATGCTGTCACATAGTATTTGGAAGTGTGGTTTAAATTCTTATTTACTTTAAGTAATAAATATTTACAATGGAAATAAGTTAACCTAAAACTTAAATACGTCAAAAATGTTACAATTTGAAGGAAACTCTACTGATGGAGTAGCAAAATATTACAAGAAACCAAAAACAATATCTGTTACCATAAAATATAGGATCTTATCTAAAAAAAGTTATAAACTTTTCTGTAGTAAAATATTATTATTGCACCTCTGAAACCTCAATAGCTATAATTGTTGAACTTTCTGACTAGGGTATCGAAGCCTATTTAAGACATACAATTGTAATCATTCATATTTTATAGAATAGTGTTAGTATAAAAGTTAATAATATGCTATCAGATTCATCCTGTACAATATCATTAATTCTTATTATTTATAGGTTTGTATAAACTGTGCTCTAAGCTTTCAAGAGATTCTGCAGGATCAAAACATGACTTTATTGTTTTTATTTAAAAGCATTTTAAAGGATTGACGATTGAATTATTGAATCTTTGAAATCAAGTACTCATTTACGAAAAATTGAATATACATTAAATTCTTATCAGTTGTATCATTAATAAAAAAAGAAACTACGTAAACCTTTGCAACAAAACTAAAAGTTCTGAACAACTTAAAAGTTTAATATAAATCTGTGGCTTTAGTAAATTTTACTAAAAATATCATAGATAAAGTGGCGGCAATTATCATTAGTATTATGAAACGTTATATGAGAGTTTTTCCATGTAGGTTATTTACTAATTTGGTAAATTGGTTCCTGTCTTCATTAAGAACGTTATTAATGTGAAAATACAAGCGATTAAAGAATCTTACCTTACGTCTTTACACAGTGTTAACTATATATGTAGTTACTTTATTGCTGTAAGGAAGTTTCATCCAGTTAACAGTCAGTTTGTAAGAAGTGGGTTAAGAAAGATCTTTGCGTAAAACTTAAGAGTACCGAAGCTGCAATAAAATATAGAGAGAGTTGCAAGGGACTACTTTGAAAAAACGGACGTTTAACTTTATTTTCCACAGACGTTATAAAACGCTAGTCTCTTCCACTGCTGCTTTTATTGACACAGAAATGTAAGACATGTGTTAGCTGTCTTCACCATGACCCCTTTGAGGCAATACTTTAATTTAATATTAATATATGGGATAAAGTCCATCAAATTTAAACACGAATAATAAATATACAAAAGCAGTAATCTTATAGAAACTTATAACTAAATCCTAATTATGTAAGAACAAATTTGAAAAAATCGATAAATATAAAACATTTATACATGCAGGATTATTTTTTTATATAACTTTAAACTGATCATAGAAGTAATTATATGTTGAATAAGTGCCTTTAGTTGTCTGCTAAAAATAAGATTACAATTTTAACAAAATTGCATTATAAACTAAATATACCCAGTCCCCGTTTACCCGGAATGTTGTGCTGTAAATTGCAGCATTGAACTGAGTCCTTAAAACATCAAGGTTTATAACGTTGTCCTCCTACATCACATATTTAGACGTTTCTTACTCCAATGGACAAAGATACGTCCAATCAAAACCATTCAAAACACCTCATAAACTTTTTAAGATTGTTTATGACCGCCCAATAGCAGTAAAGGAGGAATCGAAGTCTTCGTGAGTTGTCAGTGCCAGTAAGACTAGTTTTAACTAGATTTTGCAGGCATTAACCCATGTTTTTATGTATAATACATTAATTAAGGTTCTCATGGTCCATAAGTGCCAGGTGAACACTGAAAAGACTAATGAGGCACTCAATATTGTAATTGGTCTGTTATACCAAGCAGTGTATTTATTATTCTATCTGTTCTGAAATGTTGTGTTTTTTTGACAATTTGCATATTTAATAATGGCCTAACTATCAGAGTCAAAATAATGGAGGAGCTTGGACTGTCACCTGGGAAGCGTCTGAAAGTCCGCAAGTGACCTTGAACACCTTGGGAAGGCTAGGACACGTGAAAAGGAAGAGAGCCGCTTTGAACCCCAGTAAACAGACAAGCCACCCTACAGTGCAGGTAATTACTGATGCCGCACCTCATTCATAAAGGTTTTTTAATCGTGATTTTCCGTGAGTGGTATTTTAAAAATTTCACATAATTTATCTCACCTTTTATAAAAAATGCCTCAATGAACTTTTTACAGTGTTAAAGACAGTATAATTGGTCTCTTAATCTATTGTGTCAGAGAGCATAATTCATCACTGGTCCATATGGTTATAGTAAACAAGTTTCAACTTCTAAGCTATGCAAATATATCGTTAGTATAATAGACTTTTAAATTATCTCCGACAAATCCACTATTTAGTTACTCTTCACAAACAGAATATTATCTCCAATAATATAGTAAATTAGTTGTAAATCTACGTTATGCGTAGAAATGTTACGCTCGACTAGTTAGCATTGAATCATTGGGGTGTACTTTACATACGCACAATGGCAAGTAAAATACTTGCTAAATAATCTTAAATGCTTTATTTATTTTTTATTTTCGTGAAGCGAAAATTGAGGAACTTTAGCTCTTTCTGAGTCTGAAAATAAATTAAACACTCATAGTTCATTTGTAATTTCCATTCCAACAATGACATATCTAGCAAATTCTTATTAAAACGGTTGGACTTTGTAATTGGTGAAATTTTTACCTTCTAATATTGTATTTTGTTTTGCAAACCACCGATTTCCCACCTATTCAACCACTCTACCACTTCGTCTTATAAATTTGCCTCCCTTCCGTAACATGTATATACATTTACTCGCCAACAGTGTGCGAGGATCTTACTGAAAAACTTAACAAAGTTGAAATAATAACTAATTCTTTCTTTTTTTACTATTTTTACCTTAAGGCACATACCTTTTCTTGCAAACAATACAAATTTATTTTTAATATTAAAGCGACCGAGGTTGAAAGAGGTGAAGTAAGTGAATGCCACTTCGGTGCTTTCTTTAGATGAATGGCTTTGAAATCGAACCCTTTTATGACAGAAACTTTTCTTCTTTCCACCCTTCCTGCTTTCATCCGGCACCATCACACCTTATCAGTTTTTCGTTTACTGCTTCCGCCCACAGTTTTTGGCGCTCCTAAGATGTAAAATGACCCAAAAGCTCTATCACGTAAACCACTTATCAATTTATCTATGTAGTTTAGGGTTTAGATTCTAGTCATGGTTTAAATATATTAAACTTAAACTTATTTTTCAAACATTGTCTCTCGAAAATCTCTGTGTCATAAATAAAGTGATTTAATTTTAAGTTAAATTAAAATATAATGTCAGCATACAATATAATGTATGTTGAATACAATTATTTAGTGTATTAATTCTCTCCTTTAGCAGATTTTATAATGTCAATTTTGTGATTTAATAACACCGTAATTACTACTTCTTTTTTTATTCAAATACATTACACATCTTTATGTGATAAAATATTATTTATTTAAATTTGATTTGCCATTTCTTTAACTTCTCAATAAGATGAAAGTCTAATGGCGCTAAAAGAGAGAGAGAGAGAGAGAGAGAGAGAGAGAGAGAGAGAGAGAGAGAGAGAGAGAGAGAGAGAGAGAGAGATTATTTATTATAAGTTTATTATGTTAAATGAGTCGTGTTAATCTTATTTTATTGCCGCTGAAACGCAATAGTTTATTATAAATATATTTTATAACTTGTTTCTGTTCGTGATTACCGATATTTTGCCCAAAGTGAGTTCTCAATATTAAAAAAAATGCTTTTTTTAGTTCTTTATTGCGTTTTCTTACCACCCAAACTCCATCTTTACCTGTTTATTGCACTATTTCAATTTATAATCTTAAACCCGCAACAACAGAACACAAGATTTACGTAGCAAACTAAATTATAAAAGACGCTTATTTGTCAAGTTGTTTTAGTACTTAAGCTTTCAAGCGGTATAATTTGCCCCCTGAAGAAAAGAGTAGATACAGACTTGCAAAAATTCGTGTTTTAATTTTGTTACATTTTAATGAATAAAGCTGTCGTATTAATACCAATATTCTAAGGATTCTTGAGAACAACTTGTTGGAACAAGAAATAATTTTCATCTTGTTCAGAAAATCTTAATTCTCCTCATCTTCTTTGCATTATAATTTTAATAGTCTTATACCATATAAGTTATGGTGGTGTAAAACGGAGTAAATCCAGTAAAGATGGTATTATATAATTCCCATATCATTTATTACATGGGCAACTTCTCAAGCAGCTTGCAGTAAAGAAAAGTTCAGAATAAGCCAATTTAAATTTATAAAAATTAGTTTATTCTTTACAGAGTTATGTACAGGATAACGACCTAAATAAGCTTAATAACGATAAATCATTATATCCAGTCAAAAATCTTATACAAATTGATTTTAAAATATTGTCCAAATGTAGGATATTTAACGATTTATAAGATAATCCTTTATTCTGCATATCTCAATATGAACGTGTACGCAGAGAACATTGAAAGGGTTTCTCTCAACAAACAACGGCTCTCAACGTAGCGAAGTAAAGTTAAAGGTCAAGATATTCCCAGATTGAATGGCGGAGGTAAAGTGTTATTACGAAGAGAAGCACCTGCGACTGGCTGTTAACCCCTCCTTCACTACTTCAAATCTGTGAGTCCCTGATTACATAAAAACTATTAAACGTTTCTGACCCTAATTAGATAGTTCCCAATTGTTAAAATACTCTTGTAGACAATTTAAACATTACTGTTGTGCAGGTAACCGCGCTTTATAAAATTGTAATCGTTGTAATGTTGTAATTCAAACTTTGTATTGTAATTATCAGACAAATTACATCAACCTTCATACTTATACTGGACAAATTTTCACTACAAACTGCAACTTCTTTCTACCCTTCCCGCTTTCACCCGGCACCATCACGCCTTATCAGTTTGCGTTTACTGCTTCCGCCCATAGTTTTGTGGCGCTCTTTAAAATATAAGTCACTTAGTATGTTTTACACAACGAGTTACGTACAATGATAAATTGTTTAATAATTCACTTGCATGGTTTATAATTAGTTCTTAATTAATGCAGGAAATATCCGTAAACCTAATTTAATACAAATGAAAATTTAGGAATTTTCGTAGTCTAATTCGTTTTGTAGGAAAGAATCCATCTTCCATCTCACCACTAAGTAAAAAAAGAATAACTTTTCAGAATACCATTAATAGTTAAAAATTAAGAGGATCCTATACAATGTAAATGCCGGCTAGCCATCATGATCGTTATAGTGGTAGGGTAAATTCTTTTGCGCATCGACTTCTGGAGTCTGAAGTCAGTTCGTCTGAATGGATACAGAACAAGAAGATGGTTAAAATAAACTCCTTACATCATTTCGACAAAAGGAACACCAGTACTCTCCAACTAGATTACACTATATTTTGTGTCTCGGTGCCATATGACGCTCTTTTGTATCTCTTCAGACCAACATGACTCCAAACTTCAGGAGTCAAGTCTGTGACAGCATCAGATCGCAATTTCAGATCCAAGACTCTAAGAGGAAGGTGAATTGGAGCTAAACTCAGCATTCTAAACTTCAGTATATTTATGTGATTTTTAAATATTTTACTGAACATCGAAGACGTTCTCGTTTGTTGAAGTAACAGAGGTACTAAACTATAAATTTATAAAAATACTCATTAATATAAAAATATATAAAATGTTATTAACGGAATTAACGAAACCTTAAGTAAACTTTACTATTACTCACTAACTATTTTAAAAGTAGTTCCATGATTTCCTATTTGGTTATAAAAAAATGTTAAATGTAATGTAGGTACTGTAACAACTGTCTATTAGAATCATAAGCAATAATACAAACTTGTTTTTGCTTTAAAGCACACTAAAAATACTTGAACTACGCCTGATAGGCCCGACTCAGCAACTGAGGAACTGCTGACGTGGTCTTCCATAACTCAGTTACATGTTGCTGAGTACTACAAACCTAGAACCTATCAGCAAGTGTCTATTGTTAAAATTGATTATTCTGTGCAGAGATATATTGGTCAATACAAATCATTTTAAACTATGAGTAAGTAAAGTATAGAAATCAAAGACTCAATACTACAAGAAACATCAGAATATTCTCTTGCTCACAAAAATACATTATTTCCAACAAACAGACATAAACATGACATATACACAAATCAATACAAAAATAATCGTTACTTAAAGAAATTAAAGTATAATAATACTCAGTACCATGAGCGACTATTCATTTAAACAAAAAAACCACTTTCATACAAAATTCAGAACATAACACACACAAACACAAGACACAACACAATTACACAATTTAAGATGACTTTAATTGAATAAGCAATTCATAAGATAAAAAATCTGATGATACTTAGGTGCCGGTATGAATATTATAAATTCATAACAATTTATAATTATGATCCGTTATTATTTATTTAAACCATAAGTGCATAATCTGTATCACCATTTGATTTAAGATTACCCATTCAGTCGTCTCAAACACTAAGGTCTAAAGTACCGTAGCCAAGCTTAATTCTAATTAAACCATCTTAAATAATCTATGTTAGTCATAATCCTTCCTATTAAAGAGCCTAACTTTTTTATTTGAGGTCCTCAAATGCATTATTATGTTTTGCCTAAAAATTACACTACAAAGTAATTTTTGTTACAGTAAGTCAATACAATTAATTAATTAAAAATTTGACACTTGAATAATGACTCCCGATAAAATAAAGTTGAAATTTATATGAGATACATAAATAAAAATGTCTGAAAGATACGAGTATTTACTGGTGAATTCACTTCTTTTTTACATGACTATAGAATTGGACACACATGCAACTGAATTGCTCTTTTTCAGACAAGTGATTGTAGATAGATCAATAGCACTGCAACGAAAATAATAATTTGCTTACAATACGTAATCAAGAACAGTTTAAGGAAAGTATTTTAGCTAATAGTAATGGCATTATATTTTAGCTCAAATAACAAAATTTTGTTACAATTTCAAAAATTCTGACAACAAAGCAAAATAATTTTGATAGAATAGTATAAATCTATAAACTAAATATTGATATTGAAAATAAACGCATCTTTGGAGGGAACATCTTGAAATTAAATCAGGTTAAGTTCATGAGTGTACTGAATAAGTTTTTCAATCTTGTTTTTGCCTATAAACAAGTTTGAACAACTATTATAGTAAAACAGTCTTTATATTTAGGCTTTTAAATCTAAAATGTATGCTACTACGCAATGAGCAGCTTCGCTAAAACATGATACTTAGTTTGTTTACTTAGTAAAGAAAGTAGTTAAGCATTTATTACAAATCTGTTTATTTAAATTAAAATTATCTAAATGAATGTTACTATGTATAAAATTGCTTCTATACCAAAATTGATTAATAAAAAAACAAATTTTAATTACAATATATCTTGTCATCTTTTAATTTATATTATGTCCAATTTAGGAGCTTATACAGTTTTCAAATATATTTAATTTCTTAAATGCACTGACATGGTATTTAAAATGCAGTTACCTTTCAGCTGTTTTGTAGCCAATTTATACAGCGGTGCTCAATTACGGGGTGTTACAATGAGGGATGGAGTGCCGCAAGGGTCGCATGTTGTTCCGCAGTTGTTTCTCTCAGTTGGTATTCACGGCTACAATTGTTTATGTAGATTACTCGGAGTTAACTGTTCTCTTGTGACTGAGATATTCACATTAAAGTAACTAGTGTGCGTCCGTTATTATTTATGTAATCTGTATTTCATTTAACTGAAATTCATTTGTACTACTATTAGAATTTTTTTATTTAACTACATATTCATTAAAATGGTATATTATAGGATGCAATATTGAATTTGAAAAATGTATCCACTAGTTTTTTTTTTTACGAGCGAAGAGGTATCTGTTTAGTAATAAGCGATTTTAAATTGTACCATGGTTACAGTGAATAATTTTTAAATTGTAAAGTATTGCATAAAGGTGTAGTTATTATGTTGCTAACTCCTCATAAAAACTAACCCTTACAAGTATGCCTATAATGTAGTTTCTGTACATGGCCATTAGTCTCTAAAATGAGAGGTTTATAAACTTGAATTGAATACCTCACTAAATACAGGAAATTGGGTTAGACATTCCATTGAAAATGTAATAATAAACTGATTATAGGTAGGTGTACTTGATTGCTTTGGGAAACAAATAAATAAAAATATAGAAAATAAAATGTGGAATATAAACTTATCCATTATATTTAACTTACTACAATCTGTCCTCGTACTGATATAGATTTTTTGAATAGATTTTCAAATCTGTTATATAGGCCGATGTAACCTTGATTGTGCATTTATAAATGCATCAAATGAATTTGTAAATTCATTACAAATGCATAAATAAAACTCTCACCAAAACTTCTTTTTTCGTAACTTATAAACTTAGTTAAAAATATTTATCGATGAAACTCCTTAATTTAACTAATTCATTATTTGCTTTAATTTACTAGCTTATTCTTAAGTCAACAAGACAGTATTATTATTTGTATTTATCAAAACCTATTTTTTCAACACTCTTTGATTCAAGCTTTCTAATGTCACTGTCATGTCAATACACGTAAACACTGTTAGGCTCTTTGTGTGGAACATATTTTAGAATAATATAACTTTGAAAATATTTTTAATAACAAAGAATAGTTAGGTGCCATGAAACGATCGTTGTTTTTGCATAACTGTATTTATTTAATAAAAATTTGTTTAATGAAAATTCTTTATTCTCTCAAATATATGGATTAATCTTACAGTTTAGAAGACGGGAGCCAATTCAATTTGTGGAAGTGCACAACATCATTTCTCATTAAATCAATAAAGGAATTTTCTATATCAATGAAATCTATTTTTAACCACGCAAGTTTCGGTGGAATTAGTAGTGAGAGGGTACCAAAGGGGTTAATATACGAAACGATGACTTTTTATCATATCATATTTTTATAAGACTGTTATACTACTTAATACCAATCGTCATACTCATAAACAAATGTTAAATCACCGTCTGCTAACCACACACCGACAGACTATTAATCAAAGATGTTAACTTACATTCTATTTACCGAGCTGTCTGAAGGCAATTCAACTACTATTCATGTATCTAACGATCTAAGTAAATCAAGTTAAAAAAGGTATGAACTAATTATTATAAAAAATGATAAAAATGTATTATATGATACTTAAAGTTTGATATTTTTAACCCTTTCGATATTCTCCCACTTCGACTATCGCCGTTGACTATCAATTTCTTTCTTAGATAAGATTCCTGTATCGATTTAAGGAAAACTAACCAAGGTATGCTTATACGAGTAAAATGCAAGTTCACTGCTGGATCCTAGAATAATAAGAAATTATTTCATAGCAATCGGTACTGGCATTATATTACGTATACCAGAATTTTTTTCAGAACTGCAGGTGAACTGATCTGTATGAGCGCTAGAGCTGCATAATAGAATGTGTAGAAGGATTAATGCATTCAGATTTACTGAGAATACATTTTATTAAGTTTTTTTAACGTTCTAAAATAAAATTTTGTTGTATTTGTTTCCCTACTACATTACCTCAATAACTTCTACTTTGATTTAAAAAAATATTTCATGTCTTAATATAAAATATTAGTTTTTAAAATTAAAAAGTATAATATTAAATTGTTAATTAAAGTACAGTTTAATTAGACTAAGCGTACTAAGAAAACGATTTAAACATTCAGGTAGGGTTTATTCCAATTTTACTGCCCCACAATAACACATAAGATTACCACAATAACTTTTCCAGCAAGGGAAGGCGGTAGGTGGATTAGGACACCCTTACATGAAACCTAGCTATTGTGGGAAGGGTTGAATCATTACGAACGTTGAGTTACACTCTAGTTATACTGAGTATTCTCAACCTTCCTCTAAACAAAAAGTCTGAAATCTGACGCTTTCAGAGGCTTGATTTCGAGAATATGGCTGGAGTCTTGATTGTCTTAAAAGATAAAAAAATTCTGGGCCGAAGAAGATCAAAATGGACTTTATTCGATATCAGGGACATCAGGACTACAAAATTATTATTTATTATTTACGTATAGTACTTAATTTATCTTAAGATTACGGTTAAAGCAAATTTGTTTGCTTATCCAATTTTTGTATAAAATATCATTAAAACAACAAAATATATTGCAGACCTTACTACCTGTACATGGTGGTTACCCCCATGCTATAAGACCGGGTGAAACACACGTTTCAGCTGTTTTCCGTTTCGTTTGTACCTTTTAGAAACATCTAGGAAAGCCAAACCATTGTCCTATAACTTTAAAATCAAACTTGCGTGCATATGCCCGTCAATCGATTATTTTTATTCTTATTGTTCATACCTTGAGTAGTCGTCTTATGAAATGTTCTGATATGTACGTGAGAAAAAAATATGATAATGCTAAATGACTCAAAACCTATAGATAACGCACACAGATAGATACAGAGGGTAAGTAATCACTTGGGTAGAAGTCTAAATTTAGTCTCAGAAGCACTGACCGACTTCAGACAAGCGGAGAAGAAGAGTTCCGGTAGTAACAGGGTTACTTCCGGTCCACATTATCAATACTGACCTTTTAGTTTGGTGGCCCAACTCACTTAATTGAGTTTAACCCTCTCCGTTTGGGTTCTATTTGGTCTGTAATTTATTTATACAATGTGGTATGCGAATACAGTAGTATAAAGGATGTCAGGAGAGAATTGTGCCTCAGTTCTAGAGTAAGCACAAGCCACGGCTGTTCCAACTCACGACCAAACTCCCGATAAATCAGTTAACAACGGATGCGACGCTGCTGGCGCTGCGGAAGCCTCATCAGACGATATTGTGCCATCGAGTTAGACTGTGCTGTCAAACTAACTGAGGAGTGTGATATTAGTGGTTATTCTTTATATCACATTTACAGTATACATTTTGAAAATTATTTCACCTACTTGATATACTTTACGTGTAAAAGTTATTCGAGACTAAATTACTAATTTGTTGCAGAAACTAATTAGCTTAATTTTTCCATTACCAAAATTTACGTCATCGTCATCCGAAAAAGGATATTTCTAGAGAATAATAATTTAATTAAAACTTCTTGAAAACATATGTATTCATAATTTATTTTAAGTTCAACTGAGCTCTGTAAAACCCATTTGTAAAAAAAAAAAACTCTTCGTGGTTTAAGTAAGGAGAAACTATAATTTACAAAGTCGTCTTTTTTGCCAGTCCTGCTAACCCTGAAGAAGTAGCTCTCACAAGGACTCCCCTCAATAAGGTTACGCATTTACAAACAGTCACTGCTCCTTATGAGTCTTTGTCTGACACCTAGGTGTATACTGAAGTACAGAGGGTTGTACACTAGTAAATAAATCTTACCCATTGACACTTTTCTGAGCCGAATCACTGAGTGATTAAATTATTACAGACAAGAAAACAAAACATATACCTAATGAAAAGAACACTTCTTTTATATTAATTCAAAGCTCCCAAATAGATTTCTCAATAAAATATTTCACTTTTACTTGATTTCACTGATAACATGGAAGCCAGTAACACGAAATTTTGACCCCCCCTGACGATGAGGATAGATTTCAATCCTCGAAACGTTGTTTTATACCTTTTGAAACAATAACGATGGAAGATATCAACTCCCGTTATCCTGTAAAACCTTCCATCTTCAATAACAAACTTTAAACAAAGAAGTATAAGGACATGTATTTATAGTATAAATGAAAGTGTTTAACCAACTAATTACGTTCTGGCATAAACATTTGTAAACCGTCTTTTACACATATTGTTATAGACAATTCATTATGTATCTGTGACAATATATATGTATTTAGTTAAAAACACACTCAATCTGAATTTTATATCAGTTTTTTACCAAACATCTGGTATGAATCATCAACATTTCTTGTGTTTACTCAGTTTGACTGCAATAGTTAACGTTTACAACTACTTAGCCAATAAGTTGTTGTAAGTAATTCTAAATCCAAGAAGAAACTAAAAGTTACAATGAAAGGTAAGTCAATTAATTACCCCACATTCATTCACATGCACTTCTGGTCTCTTCGTGAACTTTTATTTTAACTGCACTGTAAAGTCTAGTTTCGCTCTGCAGTTAGTTGGCTTACACATTATTCATATACGCACTTACTGAAATTAACCTCCTTGGCTCATGGTAAAGTTGATGATAGCCTTTTAACTAACCCCTTGTTACATATTGATATTGATATTCACCCTTCTTAGGGACAAACTGTCAGTTTTCATTGCTGCAGAAATATTGCCTTAGTTTAAAGTCAATAACAACACAGAAGGAAAATAATTTAATACTGTCTGGACAGCACTATGTGAATGAATGGTTTTAAAAGCGAAACATATCGTACACTGACTCTTGGTTTTCATCCAACAACATCACACCGTATCAGCTCCAGTCTTTACTGCCCCCGCCTATAATGTGTGAGCCTCTTAATATTAAGTATAACCCGAATCTTGTATTATAGTATTCAGCTGCTGTCTGTCAAATACTTGGCTATTTTCAAGTATTCTTTTAACTTTCGAAATAAACCTTGGTAATAACAAGACCAGTTACACAATACGTAAAATGTTTATTGTTTTGAATTTCAAAAGGAAAATTGTAATATATGGAGGAACATAATATACAGTAAACGTGTAATAATATTTATACTAACAATTTATTCTTGATCGTTCACGTTGCCTCAATCAAGTAATTAAAAACTAATTTTGCTTAAACAAAGTTAATTTCAAAGGGGTAAAACTCTTTAATCATAACCAATAATCTATCTACTTTAAAGATTTCTCTGAAAATCGTAATTTTCATCTGCTAGTATACTTTTGGCATTCTCAAATAGATTTATATGTAATTTTTGTACAACGCACGATTATATATTTTCAAATTTGATTATTACATTCATATTTAAGAAATATAATATAATTTACAAATAAAATATAATTATTTGACTCAATGGATTTAACCTAAGTTAAATGGTATTCGTATACATTTATTACGATACAGAGATGTAATTTAAAATGGTATTGAAGCAGATTTTAAATTAAAAGAATTTCGTGATAACAATACAATACAATGCAAGACATGATTCCACTATGTACACCTGCAATGTAATACATTATATGTATTTGTGGCACAGCTACATTGGGTATACAAATATCCACGCCAATTTACAATGTATTTGACACACAAATTATTAGGGAATTTAAAAATCAAATATAGCAGAATATGGTCTAATCTAACACATTTATTTGTATAAACGGCAACCAGCATTTAAATCTTTACAAAATGGAAAGATAAAACTTAACTGTACAAAATAAACAAATTTACTTAATCAACAATTACTATAACATCAATGATTGAACATTAAAAAAAAATATAATAATAATAACGTAATAACTATGCTATTTAATCGATCCCTTGCATGTAATAGGCTCAGATAGAGGTTATGTAAAGTAATTAGGCAATAACAAACCTTAAAAATTCGGCAAAAAATAACAATATCTAAATCAGTTCAGCTTACAAGTAAACACATGCTTTGCACAAAGTTAACGTTATTTTGATCAACTGGGGCGGTACCCGGACGGATTGTGATAGGTGTCCAACGACCTTGCACATGTTTTGTTTATTCTCTAGATTTTTTTGGAATCCAAAACTACTTAATCTATGGAGTTTTTATATTTATGGAAATATAATAAACTGAGCTACAACTATTATCCAACAAAGTGTTGACAAGTTTTACATAATAAAACAGTTACAATGAGAAATACACAAAAATATTAAACTTAAAACTCAAAAACGGTAAAATTTTAGTATTTATTTCTTAAAATATCAACTTTAGCTAAATAGGTAACATAACTCAATTTGTGGATAACTTTATTTGAGAAATAAATGTTAAAAATTCAGAATTGTACAGTGCAAACTTACAAAGATATGTAAACCAAAAGCTTGCAAACGCTACCTTTAAGGGGAGGCAGTTGAGAGCAAAATGGATAGTGGTTGGGAAATTTAGCTAGGCACATCTACATAGTAGTTTATGGAAGGAAAACTAGCTTACTAATAATATTTTACGGCTATTTTACGGAACATAATGACTGGAATAAAAATAGTAAATAAATTATTCCGCTATATTTTGAAGTTAATACTAACAGCAACCAAAACTCCATGGACTCATGCAATAAGACAAAGAGACATTTCCAATAACCTGAGGTAATTATTATTTTATAACTAAAACGCTGATGTTAAAAGTTATCTAACGATGCGTTGCTAATGCGATTATCTCGCGGAACTGTCAGCTGCGACACTCCCGGACTAATGGTCCAACCGTTACAACCTCAATCCGATATTTACTGGGAATTTATCTCGATCATTTCATTATTCGATTTAATGTATATTCGAGTTAAGATGGTGTATCTGTCAGTAACTAAGCTTGATTTATCGCCCGATTTAAATTAATCCTAGTAAATAAGGTCGCATTAGAGAGAAAATATTGGGCACGTACATAAATATTTATTTATACATAAAATCACAATATTATGTTCATAATGTGTATAAATAAACTAAGCATTACAAGTATTAAAGGAGCAATAAAATCTAAAAAAAAAACAATTTTCATCAAAATAAAGGTAATTTATCACATTAGTATCATTGCGTGACAAAATTTACAAGTTATACTTTAAAATTTGTTTCTTTTTAATAACAAAACATATTGTTTGATTGACCATGATCAATGTATTGCATCTTACGTTTTTCAGTCAAGGGGTTTATAAAAATATATATAGGAATTCAAAATTCTTACCCTGCAACTTTTACTATACATATCAACTTTAAAATGGATAGAATAATAACGTAACTGTCCTTTATTTATGAAGCTATTTCACTTATAATACACACAAAGTTGTTTGCATACACGGCTGCATGCACTGTTTATAGTGCGAGCTTCCTAACGGTGTCTCTGTTTTGTTTAGTGTTTTACTTATTAATATTAAATAATGTCACAGTTCAGTAGCATATGCAATCATAAATGACCTACAAATATTGAAGGTCTAAAATTAGCGCGATTAAATAATTGCACTAATAAACAATCTGTAAATATTTTTTTAAAGTTCAAAATATTTACGTACCATTCTATAAAATTTTAGCTATATTTAAACACGAAATTATTTTTTCACATATGATAATTAAATCAAGAAACAATTTATTAAATTAATTACTGAAAAAAAACTATCTATAGCAGTTGTTTACCAGGAAAGCCTGCCCGGCAGTAAATACGCTTGCATGTCTAACAATAAATATTTTACGTAAATACATTAAAGCCCATTGTATCCACAAGACATTTATCTAATCACTATGTACATAGACAATAGATATAATAGTTTGACAAAAAAAGGAAATACATATAGAAAGAGAGAAAATACTGATAAAAACATACAATAAAGTACATTTAGCATTATTAGAGATTATTTATTATAAATAAGAGTTTTTTAATACTTTTTTTCTTTACAACATATTAAAAACTGTTCATTTGATACATATTTAAAGCATCTGAGCATATGCTATTAGTACTAATAATTTATTTATAAACTGGCACCTATTAAAGGACACAATTTGTTAGGTTAAATTAACTGTTAGA
The DNA here is from genome assembly GCF_021130785.1 of Homalodisca vitripennis. Taxonomy (NCBI): domain Eukaryota; kingdom Metazoa; phylum Arthropoda; class Insecta; order Hemiptera; family Cicadellidae; genus Homalodisca; species Homalodisca vitripennis. The sequence continues at coordinate 132,436,736 of NC_060213.1, forward strand.
CTTACTTCACAGCTGGTAGGGCTTAAGAGTTCCCAGCCTAATGGACTTGACCGCAGATATCACCGACTCAACCACGGTCTCAAGTGGCTTAGACATTAAAAGGACACAATGTATTAGGGTAAAATTTAACTTAATTCACAGCTGTGAGGGCTTATAAGTTCCCACTTTAATGGACTTGACTGCAGATATCACAGACTCAACCACAGTTTCAAGTGGCTTTACCTCTAGTGAAAACCCATTATAAAGTTAAGCTTTGAGTTTCATCCTCTGGATTTATTAGTGTATGGATGTAAATAAATGAAAGGAAATACTTTAGATAATTACTTTACTCTGCAATTATCTTTGCTGTCACATTAGCTTATTAAATACGTATATAATGTAAGTATATTTCCTTGTTGTTCTGTAATTCCGAGAAATGATTACCATGTATTCCCGATTGTATTGAAAGCTGTATTATTATTTTATGATTATAATAACAGATTATAATCGTCATACTTTGCTCCATAAATCAGAAATCTAATATTATTGGAATTTACAATATTTTCTCTTTAAGAAACTGTTTACATAAGAAAATTTAATTAAATATGCCACGAATTCTACATAGTACAAAGCTTCTTTATTAAATAAATACAACTTATATTGTTTCAAATATAACCAAATATAAATGTGGAAAATGTTTCCCCATCCTTTTTTATCACAAGGGATCTGACTTGAGGATATTTACTGTATCTTGCATATTGAAATTATAAGCTATAGCAATATTGAAACACATAAAAATGCAGTGATCTTATTATAACTTGTGGAAGTGTTGAAATTTATATGAATACTTAGAGTCGTACGTGAATATTGTAAGCTAGCTATACTTCCTCCACCGTCAAACATCATGATGACGTTTAATTAAGTGATTAGATACTGGTGTAGGCGGAATGGACGCTTGTAATACTTCTTCATAGCATGTTTTCCTAATATTGATTGGGTTCTAGACATGTGTATATAGATTACAACGTTTTGTTATCTTTATTTTCAAACTATTGCATTTTCAAATGAAATCTAAACACTCTTGTATGCGTAAATTCCCATGATATAAAGGATTATAGAATTTATTTTAATGTTGGTAACTTCTGCAATGTTTTCGACACTTTTTTCTATTTTAGTACCTGACCAATGAATATATTTTTAAAATTCGGCGTAAAGCGTAAAGAAATTTGTTTATAGTTGCAAACAGTGGTGGTTTAAGGTAAGAGTATTAGAATTCAACTTCTTCTGTCCCTGTCCACTCATTGTCCCAGTTGAGCTACTTTCACCTAAAAAAGGAACTTCATCCTCATTGTCAAGTGTTGCACTGAAAATTCCGGTTCTGATACATTTTTTTTAATTTCAATGACATGTTCTAAACTCAAATTAAAATGCAAAAATAACCATATTTATATTATACATGTGTTCTGAAAATGAGTGTTCTCCTTCTGTAAGGGATAGTATAAAAGATCCAAGACTTTGAAATTAAGTGAATTATAAATTTAATCACAAATATGTTTTTACAACCAACATATTGGTTTCATAATCACTTCAGAGTACAATTCCTCTTGTTACTAATTAAGCAATCTGAGTACTACAGACATCTATTAATAATGTAAGGAATGGATCCATTTAGAATACCAGTTCGGTAAAGTGTCGATATGTAAGTATAAATCCTCTAAAGTCCCCGGCTGTAAACACAAATGGCCAGGCTAGGTATAATAGGCCCCAAGCCGACATCACAGCCGATCCGGAACGATAAACTATTCTGGCGGGAATATTCCAGCAGCCGTCATATCCTGATAGTGTCCATTTTCTCATTCTGGCGATTTGTTCACGTCTGAAAGTTTTAAAGTTACAATTTTCGTTCTTATTCCCTCTCTTTACATTACTTCATCGTTACTGCCGTAGAGCTATTATCGGGGAGTATTTTCACTTTTGCTCAGTATAACGATTACGTCAGACAGTCGCTATCCTACTGTATAACTTGGTTAGGTTTCCGCGTAAGTTCATAATATCCTTATGGTTTCCGAATTATAGAAATAATAGAATTATTAATTTACTGGTGGTTTTTATAAATCATATACATTTTTATTGCTCTTGCTCTTATTTTCTTATTAATTATTTCTCATTTATTAAAAAGCTAATAACGCCAAAAAAAGACCCAGCGTTAACCCGAAACATAAACAAAATCGTATCAGCAAGACGCGGGCGGAACGAGTGAAACTTGTGTATCGTAAAGATTCCTGCAGCGCTGTAAAGTTTGTCGCAGTTATTTTACTGCAGAGACAGATGCGGACTTCAGATGTGGCCGTTCTTAACTTAAAATATGCATCTTACCAACATTTTAGCGTTCCTAACACTTTGGATACAACTTGGGAAATGTATGAGTCAGGATATAGAATTGGTTTGTAAAATAATCGTTTTTCTAATTGATTAGATGATTAGGTCAAAATTGGCACCCTCCTCGTGTAACACACACACACATACGCGCGCGCGCGCGTGTGCTAACTTGAAGTGTAGTTAGTGTTATAAGATCCTTTCTTTCATCTCATCACAAAAAGAGAGAGTCATAATCACTAGTTGTGCAACGTCCACATTACCTTGATTGCAAAATAAAATGTAATGTGTAAATCCTGTAAAACTCTTCAAAACTAAAAAATTTTGTTTAAGTACCACATAGCGTAGGGATTCGTACCAAGTTGTTACTATACATTACCTGAATTAATGAAAGGAAAAGAGAAATGTTTGAATTTGCCATGCCACATGCTAACAACCATAACCCAAGTAGAGGAAAATAGTATTAATATAAGTATGGCACATACTTCTTTTGACATACCAAAAATTTTTTACATACCAAACATTTTTTACATAATAAACATTTTTTAAATACCTTGCACGCACCAACTTCACCATGGTACTGAGATAGGAGCCAACCGATGCTTGGCAACCAATCTAGCTAGTCGGTGCTGAGTTCTTCAGACGGACGTGCAATCTAGACATCAGGATTCAAGTATGTGACGGTGTCAGATTTTAGATGCTACACCAGATTGAGAATATAAATTGATTTTAAATGAAACTTAGACATTTCCAAACAATCAAACTTTTCCACCATAGTTGTATTATGTGTAGGATAAACAATAAATGTGAAATATAAATAATTGTAACAAAATCATTGCGTTCATTTCAGATCACATATATTTTCAACGAAACACGATAAGAAGCAAATAGATAGTGTTTATTTCAAGAAATAATAAACATATCAAATTTTTTCAGTTAGTATGCAGATATTTTGCAAAAAACCGACATAACAAATGGTCCCAGGACCTTTCTAGGAAGGTCTTGGTGAAAGAAGAACAGTGGAAACTAGAGCTTTCTATCCCAACCCAGTGCAAAATGGTGTTTCGAAATTGAAATTAATTACATTAAAAGGCAACCTGATTACCTTTGAGTGGATCTTAAGATAGAAAAAAGGAACTCAGGTCACCCTTCTAGGTAACAAAAAACAAACATTTCCCCAAAATGGGCTTGCTGGGGAGCAGTTTAAAAAAATTTAATGTAACGTTACAATAACACTAGTGATTACAATTACGTTAAGCAATAGAGCGGTTAAAACTTACTAACATATGCTTTTTCAATACACACCAGATGTTCAAACCGTTGTCTAAGGGTAGACCATATCCAAGCCTGTTGTAGAAACTTGAAACGGCACGCTGTATGGATTCTCGCAGGATTTTTTTAATAATTTATTGTACTATTCTGTCCCTAAGTTCATTAATGCACTGGGTTACGTTTTATAGACGTTGCTTTAAATGTGACCCCACACAAATATTCAAGTGGAGAGAGATGTGGCGAACTTGGTGGCCCCCTCAATATTTGGGTCTAATACGTCATCACATTTAAAAATGTTAGGCCGCTCCCCATAATCCGATTTTGGGGAAATGGGTAAAGTTTTAACAGTGACTAAAAGGTTCTCTTCCGTTTCCTCGAAAGGTGTCCCGAATTCAATCCCTCCATCTTCATCCATCAAAAACTAAATAGAGTGCATCCATACTTTAACTCGCACTGTAGGGCCTATAGATTTTCCAATGAAACAGAACTCAATGTATAAAACAAAACGAGAGTGCATGTAGCTGGTATTATGAATCATTCCATCATAAAATTTAATGGGCTAAAAGTGGTAGAAATTAGTTTAAAAAAACCTTAAAGCAGGTTTAAAACATAATTTTTTAATAAGACAATCCCTTTATAACAATATATATTATACACTCTAAACCACTTTGGCTATACATAATTACAAATATTATACTTGAGTGTTGTATATGGAAGTAATCAAATTGAAGCACGCTTAGAAATGAATTGTTATCTTTGGTAGCAGGTGTTTCCTTTCAGGTTTGGTATTTGCTCACCTCGTGAGCTTCGTCTACAAACATGTTCAACTGTTGTTATTACCATACTTTCATTACCTTATCGTCGAAAAATGAGTTTGTCATCCTTTCATTACTTATATACATCATTAAGCCTTTACTGTTTTATATCATCTGGGGTGTGTTTATTACATAAAATTGGACATAAAAATGGTTTAACAAATTTGTATTACACATTTTGAAATGCGTAAAAAAGCCCAGTGTGTAGTACATGATAGGCTCAAGTGCACATGTCATACAGACTATTTCATTAAAACGCTTCCTTTACCGTTGATTGAAAATGTATTGCACTCAAAGAACGTAATTTATAAGCATTAGTCACCAAATTTACAAGTCATATGCAACCCTTAGTCATATTCACGCAATATTCAGGTTGTGTGCAGTTCGGCTAAAGCCAAAAGTTTATCCATGTATACGATATTTTTGAAGAGGGAGTGGTTGCTAAAAATAGTTTGGAAGAAAAACAGAGAGCATATAGTCAGTATATGTCCAATAAATAACAGAAAAACACGTGGTGCGACTCATGAAAGTGATGAGACTTAAATATTTGCATAAATACTTTACTGTACATTATCATTTACTATTTTATTTTATATGAATATAATTAAAAAGTAATAGTCAAACGTTAAGAAAATGCTTTGTATTCATGCTTTTATTATGTAAATAAACATTGTTTTAAGTAATGTTTTATGAAAAACTATTCACAAGTAAATTCAATCAAATTATACAAAAATATATCATTACATAATTCATACGAAATTCTCCCATAAATATCTTTTTAACGCTAAGTGTCTATAAGAGATAGTATGATTATCCGGAGTAGGCCATCCATATCGGTTTTAGGGGGAATTAAATCGTAAGTTATCATATGTAGGCTGCACCAGTGAAACATGTTAAGCCTTCAATAAAAGTATTAATCTTTATTTTAATATAAGGGGTAGTTTTAAGGGTAGCAAATTTGTTATAGGTGATATAGGTAAATTCACCACATTTTAAGCTACTAAAATATTTTCTCCCTACGTTTTCAGACATAAAGGGACTGTTAAAGATAGGACAGCAATTTAATTTGATAAATTATACTAAATAACTTAAAAGACACTTTACCCAACATATTTGTACATGAATTAAATCTTTAAAATGATTATATCTGGAATTTTGGAATTGTTTACATAAGGATACTTTTCATCCTAAAATTGCAAAAAGCACAAATCGAGGCAATATAATTTTTGAAATAAGGGTCATTATGCAAATTTCCAAGTAAATCAATACAATCTGAAAATATTGGGATATTTTACCTCATTGTCACTTTCAGTTTACTGTATTATATTTTACAATCGTATTGGTTGATTTTTCAATTATGATTTTAGTTATCGCCACCCTGTCCCTATTGCTTCAGATAACCCACCATGCTGCCATATTGGTGATTATCTGTCTCTCACCCTTGCTTGTGATTTGTGTTATTTTATAGAATGGTTCAGATAACCTACCATGTTACTATATTCGTGATAATCTGTCTCTCATCCTTGCTTGTGATTTGTGTTATTTTATAGAAGTGTTATTCAGTGGCCTTAATGTAGCGTACAGTAACATGGTTATTGTTTTGCTTCATTTAACTTGGACTGAGTTTTTGTGACATACAACCTTCCCAGTTGCTATCCACGACTTCAGTGAGTTAATTGCCATTATTATCGTGAGTTATTTACTAAAGTTTTTAATTTTGTGTACGCTTAAGTTTTTATCCTAACGTTTCTTGACCCCTGAAAAAGGGGATAGATTCCAATCCTAGAAATGTAGTGTTATATTCCTGTAACATTTGAAAATCTTTAAGTTCCAAAATTCAATTATTCTTTCAAGTAATCCATAGTGAGTAACAAACTTTAAACAAGGAATATGATTTGTCTTTAAAGTATTTACCTCTGCGAACTAGTATTACAGAATGCACAGCTGGCGGTTAATGTTTAAGTAACACTTTGTAACAATTCCCTACGTAATCATACATAAAATATTCTCTATTGAACTAAAACTATTGAAATCGGGTTTCATAGTAACCTAAGAAATTCGTTCTCATTTTGTGACGGCTTCTATTACATTATTATATTTACAGGTTGCAATAAACAATTACAACAGTTAGCTACAACATGCGTAGAAATGTTTCACGTCCAAAATGACGCCACAAAATTCACGCAGCATTTGCGCGGTTGTAAAATCTGATATTGGCTTATAAATCTGCTGGTTATAAATTCTTCATTTTGTCTCAGTATATATAACCTTTTATCGACCTCAAATTGGTTGCTATAAACATTGCGCTATAACAATTCTGGCTTATATTGAACTATCAGTTTTTATGTTTAGCATGTGACTTTCTCATCCAACAGATAAGAAAGATAAATAAATATAAAGATAGAAATCACGACTGCATCTGTATTGCCAATTGTGCATCATAAATATTAACAGTGGACTCAGAATAATAACTGCCAATATTTAACAGCAGATGATCTATATTATCTTGGTTTTTCATCAGAATATGGAATACGAATCTCGTACACAAATATTATATTTTATAACAAACATTTTCAGGGACTAATTCTGATTCGTGAATTATATATATATATATAATTAATATATATATGATTAATATATATTTATTTAATATTCATTTAATAGCATATAACTTTTTCAATTTTGTTTTTATTACTTTTACATACTTCTTTGATAGTTTTCTAGCAATATTACAAATTATAACAAAAGCAGTTAATTTGGATTCAATCATACTGATTAAATAATAGTGATAGGATGAGCACGTCTTCTTTAATTCGTTTCATTTATTGTTTAATCAGCAACCAAACATTTATTTTAACAACCAAATTGCGTGGGAATATTTTACATTTTAAGTTTTAAAAAGTCATTTCACTTCTAATGTTAAGTTATGACCGCTCTGGGCAATTATACTTACAATGTACTACGAATTACAATGTTTAACGCGTTATATTGAACCTTTAAATATACTTTGCAGTCAAACCCAACATTTACAAAATTTTATTTATACTACAATATAAGTTACTAATTTATAACCAGATCTGTGAAAAATACCAAATTCCAGTAACACACAAATGTAAAGTAAAAATTTGGTGGCCGTCAAAATAGAAGCAAGACCTTTTCTGTAAATTTTACTCAAAACTATTAATCATAAAAATGTACGATGACTAATTTATTAATTGAATTAATTCATAAAAATTTAATCTTTTAATTGTGTAAAATCTTCTAAAATAATTAAAACCCATAAGTATAGACTTAAAAAAAGTATAATTATTTTTAACAGAGATACATATATTGACTTGAATGTGAAAAGTTACGTAATTGAAAACTATAAAGTTCATTAAGTATAAATAGGTTAATTAAGAACATTATTTCATCCACTATTCGAGCGGTAAATAACACGTTTTTGCGTGGAAATTTCATTTATTGCAGTATATATTTTGTATCTTTTATAGAAGTGGTATATCTTCATAAACCATTCTTATATCCTTCAAAAATTCTCTCTTCCTATAAATTTTTAGGTTACGGAGCTTTTAAGTTATTTTTTATAAAAATAATTTTTAATTATCGTAAAAAATCTCTGATATCTTATTGAATTTTATCTAGTAATAAAGTATAACGCTTCTTCGCAAATATCTACTTTACACAAATATCTAGTCAATTCTGAAGTAATTTTACAGCAACTAATAAGTCTGTTGGATAGAAAGTGATAAAAGTTGTGAAATTACTGTACGTGAACTCAGTGAAGAATTTTAACTTTAACTCGTATCACTGAAATGCGCCGTTGAGTGGATAAATATCAGTGATATTCATGAGCACGTGATGTACCCCAGATTTTCAGATTTTACTTGAACACCTCATGCATTACCGTTATAGTCTTATGAAGAGCTTGCTTGGAAATTTGGAAGTAAAAAAGACTGTTTTGTAATATTCTTTGCTTCAATTTTTGACCATTATGCTACCATGTGAAGGTTGATACTACTAATTGGTACCTTTTAAACATAAATTTATAAATATTCCTATCACACTATAAAATATATCAGTAATCTATTAGGCATTTAATGTGTTTAGTAAAATTCAGTAAGTCTAATTTGATAAGAAATTCTATTGTAAAGCCTTCTAACTAAAAGTGTGCTTTAGGAGTATTGAATACGTATGATTATTCTTCTTATATAGCATACAATATAAACATACTTAACTATTGGATTATATATTTAATAACAGTCGAAGTTGTAAATGGTGTTTTTATGTTACAAAAAATGTTCAGTTCCTTTAAGTGAAAAAGTAGTACGAATCTATTTGTCTGCTTTGGTTGCTCAATGGAACGTTCAGTGTGAATATAGTTACGGAGAATCACATTTAAAAAAGACTAAATTTATCAAATGTTATGCCTGTGTAGAAATTACTAACTGACATATTTATGATTGAGAGAGAGAGATAGAGAGCAGGTAGGACAAAGATAGCAATTTCTCAGTACTTGGATTTGAAGGGGGAGGGGGCAGCAGACTTTGTTATCGTTGGCTCGACAGAAACAGGACGATCATGCTGCTGAGACCTCGCGATCTAAATTTGCACTACTGAGATAGAGATAACGTTAAATTACAACAGACTCTCTGTTGAGGTCCAGGCCCTCAAATCTACGATAAATATGATACAGTCTGGCTGTTTGTTTCAAAAGACAAAATGCGTTCTAAGGTTACTGTCTGAAAAAAGTTGTAACTTCGTTTTACTATCAGAAATAATTTATGTTTTTTTTTATATTCATAAACAAAGCGATAAAGTTAACAACCTTTGTGCTATAACCCGTTTATTGGGCAGGCCAAGCATTTGTTTGGTTTATTTGAATCTGATATCATGTGGTTTTATAATTCAATAAACTTTATGATAAATCTGTATCCCAAAATACAATTAAGCCATAAGTTGAAGTGGTTTAGGAATATGGTATTTATTTAAACACAGTACTACAACCAAAGCAGTAGAAATCCTTTATTCTAACATCTGTGTTAAATGATACCGCTGAATTTTGAGATACATTTAGTAAGAATACCTGAAAATAGAAATAAGCAGTAAACCAGATTGACTAACGTACGGTTGAAAGTTAAAGAATTCTTCTCCTAATTAATAAAGAAAATTATTTTTTTTTATCTATCTATTAAACATTTTGGAAAAATCATATATTGTTTAGAAAGTTACGAAACAAAGATTTGAATGTTTTCAAAAAGTTAATATCGTCGGATAAATTAATATTGTTTAAGTTGTATTGATTAAACAAACTAAACTCAAATGTTTAAGTGAAGAGAAATATGTTGCTGTTTTATTATAAACCCAACCCCTAAATGATAATTGTTTTATTGTAAAAAATAATTATGAAAAACTGTCTAAAATCTGTTTATGTTTTTAAATTATTTATTTTCGATGAGTAACAAAAATGTGCACGTAATATATTTAATAATACTTTATTACGTGATTCTCAATGCTGTTACGGTTTTCCTATTTATTGCTGGCAAAAATTTGGAGTTTTCTGGAGTAGGGGATAGCAAGAATTGATATCCATGACATGAAATCCATATTTTTAAACTTAAACCCAAAACTAGAACATAGGATGAATATATGGATAGCCAAAATATATACTCACTGAATGATATATTCATGTTTTAGATTAAAATAAAAAGAAAATTTATCTTAATTGAATTAAAAATGGCAAAACCTAAAGCTAATTATTTCTCAATACACAGTTTTCTTATTTATGTCCTGCAAGTATTATTCTACTAACTTCATTTTACTGCTTTGTCTAATTTAATTCTTTATTAATTTTACCATAATGTATGAGTAAAAAGAAAATGTTCGTTTATGTATTTCCAGAAATACCACTCAGCTACTTTTGAATAGTCTGTCGTGAAGATGGAGATTACACAGCGTAGTTTAGCCGTGTAGCGTACACGTTCCGTAGACAAGGAGTGATGCATGTTTGCGGTAAACAGAAGGAATAGCGTCGTCCCAACTGTCTCCCAACGAACCCAGTGACACATGTTTGGTGCGTTAATTGTGGTCGCACTGTTATTGTTATAAGATTGCATTTCTTTGGTACTGTTAAAATAAATTCTTTAAGAGTTAATAAGTAAAATGTATTTAGTAATTTAATAAAACAAATACCAGTGTGAATAATATAATTGTTACCAGAATGTAAACGTAATATTGCTTCAGAGCATTTAGCATTAATATTTTAAATTGTGTTAAAACTGTTACGATGTGGTATGAACGAGAAACACATTTATAAGACGTCATGTAAGATTAAAAAATTATGTTTTGCTCTTTTTATGCATGTTTTTGTGATTATGTTTAATGTGTAAAATAAGCGCAATACGGAAATAGATAGTTGTTATACATATTCTCTTTTGTGCCTTTATACAGTGTTTATAAAAAAAATATTGTAAATAATTTTTACACGGATAAATAATGTAAATTTTCGATTATCATCGTCATCATTATGTTTATCAATAGTTAGCTCTATGGTTGGAATTTTTGAGAAATTATTTAATATATATAAGAAATATTTTATTATTTTAAGTACAATGTTTGCGCATAGAATATGGGAATTATCTTATAATATATCAATAATCATTCAAGTACTTATAATGTCAGAATCAATTTCTTGAAAACGTTCTAATCCAAGAAGCTCTGTAGAGTCGTTTCGTTTGGTGTAAAAATCAACACAGTCTGCGAGTCGTAAACTTAACTACAGCACTTTACCACCTGATTTTATCTGGAGACATAAATATTTTACGTTGAAACTGAAAGACTGTAAGTCATATAACGTGATAAGTGTAAATTGTTCTAACAAACGAAACACTCTAGTGAGATCAATCAATCAAACCATTAGTATTGTTTATGAACAAAATTGTTGTGTAAAAATAGTCAATATACGAGTCTAGGCATAAATCAGAAACAAATAGAAATAAATTAGAGCTTGTAACAAATAATGAAAACAGCCAATTACAAAATTTCAATCGACTGAATTCTTTTATAATAAGATTGCGTCTAATGTGGAGGCCTTCTAGATTAATTCTTTAGCCAAATGAGCGTCACAGATATTTCGACAAAGATACATAATCACAAAAATAACTATGAATGAAACACGTACGTAATAGATTCAACACAATTATTAGAATTTTAAATTTAGTAAATAGTATTAAAAATTGTAATAAATCATGTATTTTTAACTTTTAATAAGTAATTATGTAGTTATTAAAAACTTAAGTAATTAAAGAAATAAAATTTTAACTTTAGAATATGTCACAATTAAATATAATTCAGGGTGAATAATCTTTAAAACGTTCCTCTTTCCTTGTATCCAAGTTATGACTGAGAAATAGTAAAAGAGAATATAAAACTATATCAAAACTGCTTTCAAACTGAACCAAATATTTAGGACGTGCTTGAAACTTATAATAAATATGAGTCCATAGTGTACATTAGGAGTCTACAACACTTCATTTAGTTGAATCTCAGTTTAAGAAAAAAGATTTATTTTAGTACCTACACGGGTTTGTGAACACAATAAGCACACAACACCACTTACGAAAAATAGGTCATAGCTGTTACAAAATCAAACATGAAACATAATCAACATAAATATTAACCAAGTATTTTAGGATAAACCTTATAATTGAAAAAATACATTATACTGTACAACGAAAAGAGAGTATCATATTATCAAAAAGCTGGTAGCTTGCCGTAAAGAAGTTTGGACGCCCGGTCATATTGATCTCTCTGTTATTGTAATTGTCACGATTCAGTTTCCCCCACTCCTTAAATGTTTATAAGATGTTATGCATTACTGGCCTTGCAAGTTAAGATATATCATCTGTTGACCGACCACAAGACTTCTTTGCGATGCATAAATATTTAATGATCTTAATTGTTAAATCATCTCTACACTGACAAGGCCGTATTCTATGATGGCGCATATTCAACCATGGAAATTGATGAAAGTCGAAACATATCTGAGTCTGACTCAATTTCTCTTTCACCTGCCGGGGTAATGTGAAAAAGTTCTGAGTGTATCACAGTCTCGACTATCAAGACGCAAAGATAATGCGATCTACAAAATAATCAGTACAAGAAAATTTAAAATTATCTGAATATGACCTTTAAGGAACTTGACAATGAAAATCATTTCAAAGTCTACACATACAAATTATTTTGTCTTACTTTATATCTCAGGTATTACGTTTTATTTAATAAATAAATAGAATGGTATTCAACCACAGAAATTTGTGCAAGGAGACTTTAACGGGGATATTTATCTTTACTACCTTCACAATGGCAACACTGATTGGACGTTAGTCTATGATTACACCATCAACACGTAATGTTACACAGAATGTTACGTACGCAGAGCTTATTGAGTGAGGTAACATTAGCTTTTAAGAGTCTAAACTTTTCTTCTTATTCCATTTACATAAATTGGTCAGCATCACAAAAAATATTTTATTTTACATATTTCATAGACTGTCCATAAAACTGGCTTTCCATTATTAAATTCTATTAACACACTTGCATATTAAATAACGTCGTCATGAGGCTGGCACATTATTCATAGATATCAAGTGACAAAAAAAGTTATTACTACCACGGTGGTCTTAGTTAAGGGTCCAATGGAAGGGTATAAAACAGGTTAAATTTGAAACAATAGTATTTATTTAGTTTTATTCGTAACAGTTTGATAAAGTAAAAACCAGCCGTCAGAAATATGCATAATAGTTATCTCTCTGTCATAAAAGTAGGTCATGAGATTATAAGGGTCTGTATAGGTTTTGCTAACTCTGATTTAAATTTATTTACATTTATGACGGTTGGTTTTTAGCGTGTGAAGCTAACAAAACTTGATGTAAAAAACACAATTTAACATTTTAACTCTTTTGATTCCCTCCTATTCTGATCTCCACCAAAACTAGTGTGGCCGAGTTTCATTTTTCTCTATCGATTTCAAGAAAAATCAGGTTTTATGCTTTCATAGAGCAACTTGGCCCTGTTCTATTACGTTTTCATTGAAGAAGCAAATATCACTATATATAGACAACAACTCGAAATACTATACTAGTGCAGCCTGATATTCCTATTTAATTTATATTCCAAGGCAAAAATAGTTTAATCTCATACTGCCATAAAATGAAGTAAATCTCTTCCTCGGTGATGATCAGTATGTATAACTATTATTTGAGGCAATACGTGCCTCGTTTATTATGACAAATCTTATTTATAATAGGGATACTGCATGGCACAGAGTCACGAAACGAAGAGTACGCCACGGTCTCAAGGAGAAGGATCTCAGGACCTGTTTTAATATTTCTCTTGCAGCACCCCTCAGGGAACTTGTGGGGGAAATTGGCTCGGTTTAATATGGGGATTGGGTTTAGAGATTGATTCTCTGCTTCAATACAATGTGAGGAACGTGGATATTGCACATTGAATATCTTGTATGGGTATAACTGATAAATATATTCTTAAGATAATTCCTTCATATATAACATCCTTATAGTTCTTAATAACCACTGTTAGAATGCTGTCTAGAATAAGTCTGAATTTAATATCTTCGACTTCTTATTATACTGTAATATAAACGGCCAGAAGTTTTACAAAGTGTAGTTTCCAGCTCCAAGTGTCCTACTTATGCATGCTGTTACTCAAAATATTAAACAAACTCTTAAACTTCGAGTTTACCAATAAAAGGTAATTGTGTTTAAAACTGTCTCTGATAAATCAGCGTAACAATGCTTACATTGCTTTATGTTCTAAGGTAATAAATTATATCAAATAAAAATTTACTCTTGCTATTATTACGTTTAAAATGTGCTCTAATTTTTAAGATGCAGTATTATCTAAACAGAAACTAAGAATAAACGTTGTTTTTAGTGTTTTTATACTCGTAATTTAGAGCCGAAAGGCAATTTACAATGCACACGCATATAAAAAATTTTTTTTGAAATTGATATAGGAATATATACCAAGAAAACATCAATCGTTATTTACTTAACTTTAAGTGGTAGTTACATTGCGTGGCTTTCAAAATGTTAATATTATGAAACTATAATTCTTTCTCATATCAAATTTGCTTAGCTTAACACACTTACAGCTTATTGTTTGACACAAAACATGGTGATTATTTCACAGTCATATAACAAGGTAAAGATGTTGGAAGACGTTGCTTTTAAGATGGTGTTATAATCTTATTTAATATTGGTTTATGAGCTTTACGACAACTTTTTTTATTTTTTAAGGTAGGAAGAATATTGTCAAAGAAAACATATCTTTCGTCGAGGCAATTGGCTTGGCTATTGTAAAATTAAGTCTAATGCAAGAAATCCAAACAATTATAAATCCTTATTTTTATTTCGTTAATATTATGTATCAAAATCTACATATAATTATTTATGTATCGCATTAATTGCGCTTGAAAGTCGTACCGGTTTTTCATAGAATAGGCATAGACGTTCTAGAAGCAAATTACTTGTTCAAATTACTTGGTCACATGTAATAAAATCCTTATAACCAAAACTGTTATTCTAAAAGTTTAAATCTAGTCACCTTAAAGTTACGTGACTTCAATCAAAATTTGACATACCACATTATATAAAAGAATATTTCTTAATTTGCAGGAAAATTTCAGGAAAAAAGACTATTTTCTAGACGTCCAAGTGTTTTTATGGATTTTAAGCAACATTGTATACATATTTACGAAGTATATATTGGCAAAAGATAATTCGGTGCTCTTAGAACTAATTGAATGGCAGAAAATGGTTAGTGATTTGCAAATCAACTAAGAGTTTCATGAGGCTGCAAACACCACCGGAACGTGAAATATTGGAGTCCAGTAGTTTCCAGAGAGTCGTTTCTCGCCAAGTAATTCCAGAGATGGTGGCTGGAAACTAGTAGCGGTCCGGATTCTCGGAATTTAGAGATAGAAACGTCTTGCTGGAAGAGTGCTTTCAGAGGTTCAGAGGGCTCACATGTTGGTAAACTTACAAATAAATGTATTTTTGAAGGCAATACAGCTTCCAGAGTCAAGGAAGTTTTATAACATGGACGCTGGAATATCTCAGAAACCGAACGATTCTTTGATTTCTAGAAACTCGAAGTAAATAAAACCCCCAGCTGCTGGACGTTCTTGCAGACCCGAGATCTTTTCTTAAGTAGAAATTATCTTCTCTCTCTTATCTCTTATTCTTCTCCTGAATATAAATTATTAATGGCTCCCTGACATGAAAAGTTTAGAGAGCAGAAACTTTTCTTGAGCCTGGAATCTCCGAATAGTGATGACCACCTATAGACTTTTGTCTTCTTAGTAAAGCTGTTGGTGACAGAGAATTTTCAGAGACGAGAAAATCTCGTAGACTAGGACCAATGAGAGACCGGATGTACTTTTTAACCGGAAGCTCATACAATCAGACAGCTTCCACAGGTTATGGGTTCAAATATTCGTGGAATATCCGTCGTGGTACGTCGCTATTTGAATAAAAGTCTAAATAAACAGATACAGTATTAGTTTCTGGGCGAAACGACTCTCACTATCCCAGACTCGGCGGAGATTTGCTAGCAACCTGTTACATTATTTATTTTAAATTTTCCTTACCTACCTTTTACCATTGAGGCTCATGTTACCATATGGAAATATTGGAGTTTGTTAAGGGGCTCTTGTTTGCTCGCCACGTGTGCTGTAGGCGCCTTGTACAAACAAGCCTTAATGGATGCCTTAATATTATTGAGTGGTGCAAGTAACTTTAAAACTGACTTCGTCTTTCACATTATTACTGAACTCGATCTCGCACGCTATGCGACAGAAATCCGCGGCGGATCCTCTCCGGGTCGCGACGTTGTCTCGGTTCTTATGTTCAAGGAAAACCTATACATTATCTTACAGCCTTTTTTTACACTTAGGAAATCTCAGGTTGACTTTCCGGTTTTTTGCAGACAATTTAAAAAGTTTTTCCTCTGTATAAAGCCAACAATCACAAAGACAAAAATAATTACCGTCCTATATCTCTTTTAAGTGTATTCTCTTAAGTGCTGGGGAGAACAGTTGACGTCCAACTTGTACAATATTCAATTCAGGATAACAACATTTTATTTGAGTGTCAGTATTGGGTTTCGACGGGATAAAAATATTAAGATGCCTTATTAAAAAAATCTTTTGATTCTGTCCACAAAGATAAATTATTGGTTAAGTATGGGGTGATTTTGGAACGTGGCAGGGTCCTCTCATGGTTTCAAATTTATCTCAATAATAGGCAACAGCATGTGACCATTTGTGACCTCTGGACACACCCCGTTACATTACTCAAGACATATAAATTGGCAATGTATTTAAAAGGCATTTAATATATTAGGTTTGGAATGCTTGTCTCTTGCGAAGGTTGGATCGTTCTTTGTTGGATAGTTAAAGGTATCCTACCTTGTAAAGTTCGATTGTAAATTTTGAAGAAACCAAAATTCAATAACATTTGTGGCCTACAACCTGCAAATAAGATGACACGGTTTGTATTAAATTTGTGGTAAATTACGGGATTAAAAAAAATGTTCGTAAGTGTTTCTTACACAAACATAGCGTTGAATTTTAAGTGTACAGGGATTCATTAATTATGAATAGCTATATACCTATTAATACAGGGCGTTTCAAAAAGGACTTTACATCTTTGAAAATTCATATAAAATTTATTAAAAAAGGTACAGAGCTGGTGTTGGTGTTGTTTTAAAGGAAAACAGTTCAAGTTTTGACTCGCGTAGTCCGCTAGTGCCTATTCGCGCCGCACAAGCGCTAGTGACAGTTACCTGAAACTTCACTGGACCGGAGTGTGGTAGTTGTGTGTTTTGGTATGAAGAATCGAAGTCTGCGACAACAGTTCAGCGTAATTTTCGTACCAAGTACGCTAAAGATCCTCTTAGTAGACCTACAATTTATGAGTGGCATAGTTTTTTTGTAGAAACAGGGTGCTCAGTGAAACATAAAAACATTCTCAGGTCGTCCAAGCACATCTGACGAAGTCGTTGAGCAAGTGAGACAATGTTTTGTAAATAGCCCTACGAAATCGACCCGGCGTGCATCTCGTGAGCTGCAAGTACCACATAAGACGGTTTTCCGTGTGTTAATAAAACGTTTGCACTTGAAACCATACCGATATTCACTTTTACAAGCAATTAAAGACACTGATAAGATTGCCCGTAGGAACTTCTGTTTGGATATGTTAAATCGAGTGGATGATGATGAACATTTCTTAAACAACATAATCTTTTCTGACGAGTCCACTTTTCACTTAAGTGGAAAGGTAAAAACACATAACTGTAGGATTTGGGGCAGCGAAAATCCACATGTAACATTACAAGATGTTCGTGATAGCCCTAAATGAAACGTGTTTGGTGCGTTGAGCAAGAGGAAAGTGTACGACCCCTTTTTGCATAGAGGAACCATCAATGGGATAGTGTACCTTGATATGTTGCAACAATTTTTAATACCACAGATCGATGAGGATGACCGAGAACGAAATGTTTACTTTATGCAATATGGCGCACCGCCACACTATCTGACTGACGTCCGGGATTATCTAAATGACCGCTTCCCAGGACAATGGATTGGCCGTGATGCACCAATTGCATGCCCCCCCCCATTCCCCAGACTTGACACCGCTAGATTTTTTCTTCTGGGGTTTCATAAAAGATATGGTGTACGTACCTCCTTTGCCGGCCACACTACCTGAACTTAGAGCAAGAATTTATGCTACTGCTGAGCAAGTTACACATGAAATGCTAGTGCGAGTCTGGGAAGAAATCGACTACCGATGGGATGTCTGCAGAATAACCAACGTAATCCAAAATGAACATCTCTAGTTTAAGGTAAAAAAACTTGAACTGTTTTCCTTTAACGTTAGGCTGGTCGAAGTACAATCAAGACCAAAATTTGTATTTGGTTGAAGACTGAACACTTGGTTTCAGTGAAGTCATTGGTTCGGTTTTGCTAAATTTTAGCTGACTTAATTATTTGTATAAACAAAGTAATACAACATGTATTACCTGATAAAATGGTACTCAAATAAGGAAATCAACTCAGATATCTCTCTCATGCATAGATAAAAACACTGTCGTCCAGTGAGTCAATTCCATTAACACAGGGCGAGACAACGTTGCGAAACTCATGAATAGGAAACGAGATGAGAAAATTCTGTACACTTATAGACTTCTTGTGACGTCATTCTTTACATTAAAATTACATGAGACTTGTCTGCCTCGTGGATAACGTGTTCCGTGTTTCTACCAGATACTAAATGGCGACTGAAAAAACGAGCACAAGTTTTGTTATAGATATTTGCGTAAAATGTGTGCAACACTTTGGATTAAAGTAATATGGAACAGTAACGCGTAGAGAAGATGTTGAAGATACATCCTGGTAATAGCACAATTATGTGTTTAGACTTTACGTAATGCCCTATTCAAAACCTTATAGCTAACTTGTATTGTATGTATGTATTTAAAAATTTTCTTCAAATACAAGGTCATTAATATTGCTGCATTACTCCCTAAAAAATGGATAGCTCAAATATTTGATGGTTGCAATTTAATATATCGTAAAGGTGTCTATGGGTGTATGTATATAAGGGAGTGCAAACCCCCCTCCTATCTTTTTAAAAACAAACATTACAATTTTACCCAGTATTTGTATTAAGCTAGAGACGTATTTATGAGGTCTCAAAGGTCAACTACCATCCGGGGGAGATACCCGATCCCTGTTTTTTATTGTGTTGTAGAATTCAAAAACCAACCAGTTCATCATTCTCCAAAATAATTTATACAAACGTCACTTATAGTGCAATATACAGTTTCAACTGATATTGTTGAAGAACAGAGTTTTTTGAATTCCTATAATTATAAACTAGGAATATTCATATGTGTTTATTTAAACGCCTCTCAAAATTGTAAATCAGTATACAACTTACTCTCAGTATAATGCAACTGATATTCTTTAAGTTATCCAAGTTCTTGTTATCCACCAACCAAAATTAGGCTATACTATAGACTGAACTAGCACCAAATAAAGAACTCTCAGTCTCATTTCCTTACCTGAGTAATAAGTAATGCGGTTTACATGCAAGATGTGAGTCGCTGATCTTACTTTGTGGGGAGAGAACCAAACATCGTGGATACAATACAGTCATTGAATAATGAATATAATGTATTTATTTTATATACAGTACATTGATATACAAAACAATGACAACAGTGACAAACGGTGTGCAATATTGAGGTTGTGGACAGTTACAGTGTCCATCACTCCAGCCAGATGTTCTCATAATCCAAGTATATACCAAGGTTGTGTCTGTCAAACAGCACCAGAGTGACAAACGGTGTGCAATATTGAGGTTGTGGGCAGTTCCAGTGTCCATCACTCCACCCTGATGTTCTCATAATACAAGTATATACTAAGGTTGTGTCTGTCAAACAGCACCAGAGTGACAAACGGTGTGCAATATTGAGGTTGTGGGCAGTTCCAGTGTCCATCACTCCAGCCAGATGTTCTCATATTACGAGTATATATCGTGGTTGTGTCTGTCAAACAGCACCAGAATGACTAACGGTGTGTAACATTGAGGTTGTGGGCAGTTCCAGTGTCCATCACTCCAGCCAGATGTTCTCATATTACGAGTATATATCGTGGTTGTGTCTGTCAAACAGCACCAGAGTGACAAACGGTGTGCAATATTGAGGTTGTGGGCAGTTCCAGTGTCCATCACTCCAGCCAGATGTTCTCATATTACGAGTATATATCGTGGTTGTGTCTGTCAAACAGCACCAGAATGACTAACGGTGTGTAACATTGAGGTTGTGGGCAGTTCCAGTGTCCATCACTCCACCCTGATGTTCTCATAATACAAGTATATACCAAGGTTGTGTCTGTCAAACAGCACCAGAGTGACAAACGGTGTGCAATATTGAGGTTGTGGGCAGTTCCAGTGTCCATCACTCCACCCTGATGTTCTCATAATACAAGTATATACTAAGGTTGTGTCTGTCAAACAGCACCAGAGTGACAAACGGTGTGCAATATTGAGGTTGTGGGCAGTTCCAGTGTCCATCACTCCAGCCAGATGTTCTCATATTACGAGTATATATCGTGGTTGTGTCTGTCAAACAGCACCAGAATGACTAACGGTGTGTAACATTGAGGTTGTGGGCAGTTCCAGTGTCCATCACTCCAGCCAGATGTTCTCATATTACGAGTATATATCGTGGTTGTGTCTGTCAAACAGCACCAGAGTGACAAACGGTGTGCAATATTGAGGTTGTGGGCAGTTCCAGTGTCCATCACTCCAGCCAGATGTTCTCATATTACGAGTATATATCGTGGTTGTGTCTGTCAAACAGCACCAGAATGACTAACGGTGTGTAACATTGAGGTTGTGGGCAGTTCCAGTGTCCATCACTCCACCCTGATGTTCTCATATTACGAGTATATATCGTGGTTGTGTCTGTCAAACAGCACCAGAGTGACAAACGGTGTGCAATATTGAGGTTGTGGGCAGTTCCAGTGTCCATCACTCCAGCCAGATGTTCTCATATTACGAGTATATATCGTGGTTGTGTCTGTCAAACAGCACCAGAATGACTAACGGTGTGTAACATTGAGGTTGTGGGCAGTTCCAGTGTCCATCACTCCACCCTGATGTTCTCATAATACAAGTATATACCAAGGTTGTGTCTGTCAAACAGCACCAGAGTGACAAACGGTGTGCAATATTGAGGTTGTGGGCAGTTCCAGTGTCCATCACTCCAGCCAGATGTTCTCATATTACGAGTATATATCGTGGTTGTGTCTGTCAAACAGCACCAGAGTGACAAACGGTGTGCAATATTGAGGTTGTGGGCAGTTCCAGTGTCCATCACTCCAGCCAGATGTTCTCATATTACGAGTATATATCGTGGTTCTGTCTGTCAAACAGCACCAGAATGACTAACGGTGTGTAACATTGAGGTTGTGGGCAGTTCCAGTGTCCATCACTCCACCCTGATGTTCTCATAATACAAGTATATACCAAGGTTGTGTCTGTCAAACAGCACCAGAGTGACAAACGGTGTGCAATATTGAGGTTGTGGGCAGTTCCAGTGTCCATCACTCCAGCCAGATGTTCTCATATTACGAGTATATATCGTGGTTGTGTCTGTCAAACAGCACCAGAGTGACAAACGGTGTGCAATATTGAGGTTGTGGGCAGTTCCAGTGTCCATCACTCCAGCCAGATGTTCTCATATTACGAGTATATATCGTGGTTGTGTCTGTCAAACAGCACCAGAATGACTAACGGTGTGTAACATTGAGGTTGTGGGCAGTTCCAGTGTCCATCACTCCAGCCAGATGTTCTCATATTACGAGTATATATCGTGGTTGTGTCTGTCAAACAGCACCAGAGTGACAAACGGTGTGCAATATTGAGGTTGTGGGCAGTTCCAGTGTCCATCACTCCAGCCAGATGTTCTCATATTACGAGTATATATCGTGGTTGTGTCTGTCAAACAGCACCAGAGTGACAAACGGTGTGCAATATTGAGGTTGTGGGCAGTTCCAGTGTCCATCACTCCAGCCAGATGTTCTCATATTACGAGTATATATCGTGGTTGTGTCTGTCAAACAGCACCAGAATGACTAACGGTGTGTAACATTGAGGTTGTGGGCAGTTCCAGTGTCCATCACTCCACCCTGATGTTCTCATATTACGAGTATATATCGTGGTTGTGTCTGTCAAACAGCACCAGAGTGACAAACGGTGTGCAATATTGAGGTTGTGGGCAGTTCCAGTGTCCATCACTCCAGCCAGATGTTCTCATATTACGAGTATATATCGTGGTTGTGTCTGTCAAACAGCACCAGAGTGACAAACGGTGTGCAATATTGAGGTTGTGGGCAGTTCCAGTGTCCATCACTCCAGCCAGATGTTCTCATATTACGAGTATATATCGTGGTTCTGTCTGTCAAACAGCACCAGAATGACTAACGGTGTGTAACATTGAGGTTGTGGGCAGTTCCAGTGTCCATCACTCCACCCTGATGTTCTCATAATACAAGTATATACCAAGGTTGTGTCTGTCAAACAGCACCAGAGTGACAAACGGTGTGCAATATTGAGGTTGTGGGCAGTTCCAGTGTCCATCACTCCAGCCAGATGTTCTCATATTACGAGTATATATCGTGGTTGTGTCTGTCAAACAGCACCAGAGTGACAAACGGTGTGCAATATTGAGGTTGTGGGCAGTTCCAGTGTCCATCACTCCAGCCAGATGTTCTCATATTACGAGTATATATCGTGGTTGTGTCTGTCAAACAGCACCAGAATGACTAACGGTGTGTAACATTGAGGTTGTGGGCAGTTCCAGTGTCCATCACTCCACCCTGATGTTCTCATAATACAAGTATATACCAAGGTTGTGTCTGTCAAACAGCACCAGAGTGACAAACGGTGTGCAATATTGAGGTTGTGGGCAGTTCCAGTGTCCATCACTCCAGCCAGATGTTCTCATATTACGAGTATATATCGTGGTTGTGTCTGTCAAACAGCACCAGAGTGACAAACGGTGTGCAATATTGAGGTTGTGGGCAGTTCCAGTGTCCATCACTCCAGCCAGATGTTCTCATATTACGAGTATATATCGTGGTTGTGTCTGTCAAACAGCACCAGAATGACTAACGGTGTGTAACATTGAGGTTGTGGGCAGTTCCAGTGTCCATCACTCCACCCTGATGTTCTCATAATACAAGTATATACCAAGGTTGTGTCTGTCAAACAGCACCAGAGTGACAAACGGTGTGCAATATTGAGGTTGTGGGCAGTTCCAGTGTCCATCACTCCAGCCAGATGTTCTCATATTACGAGTATATATCGTGGTTGTGTCTGTCAAACAGCACCAGAGTGACAAACGGTGTGCAATATTGAGGTTGTGGGCAGTTCCAGTGTCCATCACTCCAGCCAGATGTTCTCATATTACGAGTATATATCGTGGTTCTGTCTGTCAAACAGCACCAGAATGACTAACGGTGTGTAACATTGAGGTTGTGGGCAGTTCCAGTGTCCATCACTCCACCCTGATGTTCTCATAATACAAGTATATACCAAGGTTGTGTCTGTCAAACAGCACCAGAGTGACAAACGGTGTGCAATATTGAGGTTGTGGGCAGTTCCAGTGTCCATCACTCCAGCCAGATGTTCTCATATTACGAGTATATATCGTGGTTGTGTCTGTCAAACAGCACCAGAGTGACAAACGGTGTGCAATATTGAGGTTGTGGGCAGTTCCAGTGTCCATCACTCCAGCCAGATGTTCTCATATTACGAGTATATATCGTGGTTCTGTCTGTCAAACAGCACCAGAATGACTAACGGTGTGTAACATTGAGGTTGTGGGCAGTTCCAGTGTCCATCACTCCACCCTGATGTTCTCATAATACAAGTATATACCAAGGTTGTGTCTGTCAAACAGCACCAGAGTGACAAACGGTGTGCAATATTGAGGTTGTGGGCAGTTCCAGTGTCCATCACTCCAGCCAGATGTTCTCATATTACGAGTATATATCGTGGTTGTGTCTGTCAAACAGCACCAGAGTGACAAACGGTGTGCAATATTGAGGTTGTGGGCAGTTCCAGTGTCCATCACTCCAGCCAGATGTTCTCATATTACGAGTATATATCGTGGTTGTGTCTGTCAAACAGCACCAGAGTGACAAACGGTGTGCAATATTGAGGTTGTGGGCAGTTCCAGTGTCCATCACTCCAGCCACCCTGATGTTCTCATATTACGAGTATATATCGTGGTTGTGTCTGTCAAACAGCACCAGAGTGACAAACGGTGTGCAATATTGAGGTTGTGGGCAGTTCCAGTGTCCATCACTCCATGATGTTCTCATATTACGAGTATATATCGTGGTTGTGTCTGTCAAACAGCACCAGAGTGACAAACGGTGTGCAATATTGAGGTTGTGGCAGTTCCAGTGTCCATCACTCCAGCCAGATGTTCTCCATCTGTCAAACAGCACCATGACTCCGGCAGAGTGAGCCAGATGTTCTCATATTACGAGTATATATCGTGGTTGTGTCTGTCAAACAGCACCAGAGTGACAAACGGTGTGCAATATTGAGGTTGTGGGCAGTTCCAGTGTCCATCACTCCAGCCAGATGTTCTCATATTACGAGTATATATCGTGGTTGTGTCTGTCAAACAGCACCAGAATGACTAACGGTGTGTAACATTGAGGTTGTGGGCAGTTCCAGTGTCCATCACTCCACCCTGATGTTCTCATATTACGAGTATATATCGTGGTTGTGTCTGTCAAACAGCACCAGAATGACTAACGGTGTGTAACATTGAGGTTGTGGGCAGTTCCAGTGTCCATCACTCCACCCTGATGTTCTCATAATACAAGTATATACCAAGGTTGTGTCTGTCAAACAGCACCAGAGTGACAAACGGTGTGCAATATTGAGGTTGTGGGCAGTTCCAGTGTCCATCACTCCAGCCAGATGTTCTCATATTACGAGTATATATCGTGGTTGTGTCTGTCAAACAGCACCAGAGTGACAAACGGTGTGCAATATTGAGGTTGTGGGCAGTTCCAGTGTCCATCACTCCAGCCAGATGTTCTCATATTACGAGTATATATCGTGGTTCTGTCTGTCAAACAGCACCAGAATGACTAACGGTGTGTAACATTGAGGTTGTGGGCAGTTCCAGTGTCCATCACTCCACCCTGATGTTCTCATAATACAAGTATATACCAAGGTTGTGTCTGTCAAACAGCACCAGAGTGACAAACGGTGTGCAATATTGAGGTTGTGGGCAGTTCCAGTGTCCATCACTCCAGCCAGATGTTCTCATATTACGAGTATATATCGTGGTTGTGTCTGTCAAACAGCACCAGAGTGACAAACGGTGTGCAATATTGAGGTTGTGGGCAGTTCCAGTGTCCATCACTCCAGCCAGATGTTCTCATATTACGAGTATATATCGTGGTTGTGTCTGTCAAACAGCGCCAGAGTGACAAACGGTGTGCAACATTGAGGTTGTGGGCAGTTCCAGTGTCCATCACTCCACCCTGATGTTCTCATAATACAAATATATCAAACAGCGCCAGAGTGACAAACGGTGTGTAACATTGAGGTTGTGGGCAGTTCCAGTGTCCATCACTCCAGCCAGATGTTCTCATATTACGAGTATATATCGTGGTTGTGTCTGTCAAACAGCGCCAGAGTGACAAACGGTGTGCAACATTGAGGTTGTGGGCAGTTCCAGTGTCCATCACTCGACTCTAATATTCTCATAATACAAATATATCAAACAGCACCAGAGAGACAAACGGTGTGTAACATTGAGGTTGTGGGCAGTTCCAGTGTCCATCACTCCAGCCTGATGTTCTAATAATACGAGTATAGTATATGGTGGTTGTGTCTGTGAGCGCGTCGTGTAAGTTATATCTTTAGAGTGCCAATATTAACTTCTTTAATGAAATCTGTAGGACCCATTATTAATAAAATATTTTAATCACTGAAAATTTTTTGTTTAATCTCGACACACTGCGCCATTGGCTATTCTGTAACTCCAGCGCAAGAAGTTTGTACAACGAGTAATATGCTTAGCTGTTGTCAAACTCTGTACAAGATTAAACATTGGTACTTTGTTTACAAAACGATTATTGACAGAGAAGGCCTGTTTCAGATGCATGCACACAAACAAATGCTCGTAGAGTTTATAAAACCATTCAAACTTGTTCTAGTGATTGAGTCTAGAATGAAGTCGCTAAGTCCAGTGTGAAGTAGTTAGATCTCGTTTGAAGTAACAAACTATTTATTTTTATCCATTTGAATTCATTTACTAATATAAATTGATACGAGAGGCTTAGTTATATTAGCCACTTTAGGTGTTTGTTTTATTAAATATAAAATTTTTACTATAAATTTCAATTTTATGTTTCTATTATTACTATTATTATCAAATTTAAAATTATTAATCCGAAGAAATGTGCATTCATGAGGATTTTCTTGTGTAAGTTGGTGTGTGCACCTACGTAAATTGTTTTTTCTTTCTTAAAATAAAAAAAAACTAAACCTTATAATGTACTACAACTATCAGGAATACAAGACCTAAAATAGGAAGAAATACAATGTGTAAATCTACTAACCTGTCACAAAGCAAGTAAACTCAAGTATCTACAAAGTAATATCGACTCTGATTTACAAGCCAATGAGAAACTGGGCTACTTGTAATGCAGCAGACTCACTTTGACAAATTACTACATCATCACCTGAATACCAACTACTGTCCTGGTTCTCATTCTGATATTTGTGTATTTTGTTCTGTAAAATCCCATTTTGTTATTAGTGACTCAATTTAAAGAAGTAGACAAGAATTGTATTATAGATACCTACAATGTGGTTGTAAAATAACTCGATGACACGTTTATGTGCAAGTACTGCCTTTGTAACAAGTTCACTATTAAAATATATAACACACAATTTAAATGTGTAGGCATTTTTTAAACTTCATTAACAATAAACAAACTACAGAAGTGATATATATAAACATATGAATATCCTGATGGTAATAATTAAAGAATTAAATGTTGCTAAATTAAAAAAGCATGTCATAGAGTATTTAAGCATTTATTATTATTTTCTCTAAATTTGAATTATACATATTTAAAATATTTTAGGCAAGTCTGTTTTAAATGAATTTAAATATGACTTACCACCCAGAAATGTATTTATTAAGTACGAGTTGGCCAATATCTTTCTGTATTATTAAATCAAATGCATGTACCCTTGGCACATATGGAATAACATTAGTCCCCTAAAATTCAACATATACTACATACCAATTATAAATTAAATTACATACTTCAACCATTTTGTATTACGAAGATGCTTGGGCGAACTTTGAAATTAGACAGTACAAACATATTGAATTTCAAACTCCAATACAGTACATTTTCATTGTTTTTATAGGTACAGTAGGTTACGATGTCGTAGGAATATCGTCTAGTTGGCTGAGGATGCAATATAAAGTGTCAGTTGATAAGTATAAATTACTGTGAATATTCAATATTTGTATATTAATAAAATGCAACATTTTTTACGAGTTGTCAGGTATTATTATGATTATTATATTTACAACTCCTGGGAATCAAGATGTCCAGATAGTCGGTTTGTATTATGTTTATGTACACCATTTCACTAGCCGTAAAAGGTTGTGCAAAATTTTAGTTTTAGTCTATAGCTTATATAATTCTCAAGATGTCTTACAGACAAACAGATGGAAGGCAATATTAGACGCTCGCCACCACAGTTGGTGATGTTACGGCAGAGACCATTGTGTACATGATGCTGCAGAATGAGGACGCCTGGAATGCAGTCACCACTCACGTACATGCGATCCTTCATCAGAAGCGTGAAGACGGATGCCTGGCTGACCCCTAGCTTCCGAAACAAGTAGTTTTGTCCTGGTTGGGACATAAGACACACGGACCAGGCAAGATGCCATCCGAAAGGGTTCCGGCCTGGGCTCTCCGTGGCCCGTAGGGGGTTTAGTGGGTAGTCCGCAAGGGAGTCCCACACTCCGTGCGCAAATGCATTCCCCCTACGTAAAAAAAAAAAAAAAATTACAAAAAGGAAGTTGACAGGAAAAAACGCTCATACAGCTCATTCTAATAGAAATGAAGTTTCATGCACATTTTAAAGTCTTTCTCGACATATTTTTCGCACACACCAAGTCTACGAACCAAGTTAATATAAAACGATATCTTAATTGATGGGATAGTTAGGTTACATGTAATAATATTCCACAAGTTGAATCTCTTATGGGTTTATGAGTTTGATTAAAAATTTATGTGTTTTGCTGTTTTTGCCATTATGGTAGTTAAAAAAAGCAATATAAAAATATTCGCTAATGCTTACTCAAATCCTATGGAGTGACATGTACCGCCATCGAACTCAATGTTCCTCATATAGAAATATAGCATCATCCACAATTCTACAGGTCAGGTCTTTTTAAAGATACCGTGCGGACATAAAGAGAGAAAATAATGTTTTTCAGCGCCGCGAGTAAAAGGCTTCGCTAAGGCTCAACCAATTACAAAAACAGTTTCTCGAGTTTATGTGTGGTAATAGTCTATAAGCTACTAATTCAGTTTAATAGATCATCCATGACATCCTTCATATTCCCTGCATACTTTAACCCTAGTTGTTTTATTGATAAATATTGTTTATAAACACAAACCAAATTTATTCAATTATTTGCAATCAATACAGGGATCAGTGAAAGTATTCACTATCGACTCTATGCAATTGTTCAGTAGGTGTAAAAAGGCTACAATTAACCGAGTTATTAAATTTTAAAAAACAAACCAAGATTTGAAACAATAAAGTTACTTCTCATGGACGGATAAATTGTAAAAATATGGCTTGTATAAAATTGTACCATCCAAATGATTATTATATCTAAAAACAGGAAATATCTATTTCATAATTTCAAAACAAAAATACATAAAACTTGTTTTATTGAAATTCTTTTTGGATTTATCTTCAGTCATAGGTAGTTCATAATATAAAATTTACTCTCTACCAATGAATAACACAATTACAGCTAACGCTGAAGAACTGTATGTAAATAAAAATAAACTAGCAATTTTAAAAACATAGCAAGTCATATGATATGTAGCAGTATGTTAAATCCGACATAAGGCTGCGAAGGAACACATATGTGACAAACAGCTCCTCTATATGGGCTGTGGACGGTCAGGCGCGGAGACTGAAGTGGGGGGGGGGTGTTCAGATATCCATCATTCTGACCTGACTGTCATCTTAAAGTAAGTATTGTGGAGTTTATACGGCTTGAAGATATACAGTTCATAACATGATATTCCTTTTATACTGTAGTCTAAAAACCATAATTAAAAGTAAAATACTTACATACATGTAATACGTGTCACAGTACTTACATGTAAATACTGTGATATTTATGTATTTTTACTCAAAAGTTTATAAATAGATGTCACCGTCAAACTTAGTGAGGCCTGAAATTGAATAAAAAACACAATTATATATTTTAAAACGACAGAAGAGAGTGTTACAAACATCTTCAATCCTTAAGTGTGACTAATTGGAACTCATGAATGTGTATGTGATGTCAAATATTAGTTGCATTTCCGATGGTGGTGAATTCCCACTTCCAACCAGGTCCAAGTAAAATGGGAAAGTGATAAAATAGTAAATATATTTGACGCTATTTTACAATTATTTAAAGTCCTATAAATGTCCATATAAACTGTGAAGAAAAAAAGAAAATAACAGCCTTTTATCTCAATCTTGAAGAGACATACATTATAACTAAAAACAAGCAATGGTCAGGTAAGGATTGACAATCACACGAGAAAAGTAAGTAAAATATAGGGATAAATTTCGCTTTCTTTTTCATATGTATATTTGAGGTAACTGTAAAAATAAAATGTAATGTTCGATAAACCATGGTGGTATACAGGGTGTCCAAAAAGTCCCGGGTCAGTTAAATATTTTACAAAGTATTTAAAATAGAGCTACAAAACGGACGTAAAAGTCTATTTTATCACATATTCAGTGATCCGCTACTTCTTCAGGGGGGCGGCCCGCCAGGAGTCAGAATAAAATCTTAAACGTAAGCATAGGTTGATATGCATATCAAATAAAAGGTATTTATTAGTAGAGTACAGATCCGCAAACCCGACCTCAAACGGATAACCGAGTCAAAAATAGCAGCCGTTCAAAGATGGCTTGAGTTTGCAACTTAGGTTAATAAAAAAATAAACTGATGAGCTTTTTGATTTTAACTTAACTAACCCAAAACTGTTTACAATTAATTGTTGTTGTAGAATAATAAGTTTCGTTATTTCTGAGAGGGATCGGAGTTTTGGGGCATTGAATATGTGATAAAATAGATTTTTATGTCCAGTAACTTTGTGTAAGGTTTTGTAGCTCTATTTTAAATATTTTGAAAAATATTTAACCGACCCGGGACATTTTGGACACCCTGTATAATATATCCCAAAATAATGACATGAACATTTGGTGCATATATTTTAAGCCAGAGCCTAAGATACCGAAAACATATTTCAATTTGACGACTTGTTGTAGTACTTAAAAACGTTTTAGATCACATGCTACAAGACAGAGTCAAATTCTAATTATTTTACTGAGCGGTAGAGAGCGCATCGGAAAACGAACTGATCTATAGATCTTCATGAAGCTTCATTTCTATATAGGCAAGGATTTGTTTTATTATGGTACATGTAGTGACATGCAACATAATAAAAAGCATAATGGAGTGCCATGTTATTTCGCTGAGCGTCAGCAAATAATTAATGTTATGGGCAACTATGATGGCAATGACACAAAATCAGAATAATTAAATTCGTAATCAAAATGAGTAGAATCATGCAATTTTAACGTATGACATTTTAACAATGCAGCCTATCTACCTCAGCACATACTATATATTTTTTTTGTAGATAGTTATGTACAGAGCAAAAAACAGAGTGGAAAGTCAACGTTAAAAGTCAATGACAAGATCTAGTTTTTGGGCTTTTGCTATATTATATCCTCCCTAACCCACAGAAACTTTAATTTTATACTGCTACAAAACCTAACTGAATTGACAAAACTTTAGATGGATCGTGTGGCAAGATATCAACCAAAAAATGTAAGGAACGAATACAACAATTAATAGTGATTTTTACATGTAAACAAATTTATTTTCTTCCATTTCTCAATATTGTTACGACGCGTTTCGTCAATACGGTGACATTACAGGTATCGACGCATTAGAGGTAGGTTTGTTGTAGGTTAAAATACAAATCTCGAAGTACACAACAGAATTAAATTTAAATAAGTAATACACACGTGTACAAGACATGAATCGTTACTTCGTGGTGTCCACACGTTCGCGCGTGCTGGGCGGATGCTCTGCGATTACTGGAGGAAGGAATATATCGACATGGTCTTTGATCACCAGCCTTCAGATGCATTTCTGCGTCAAACAATGCATTGCTTTGAGAGTTAATCTATCACTCAGTACGTTTCTTTTTTTGTGTATCTCATAATTTTCAAACGTTGGCTATATTGAGGACGTGGGAAGAGAAATGTATGTTTCGTTAATATTATTAACGTTCCAGCAGTAGGCAACACTTCCTGCTCAACTGATATTTAAGAAAAAAACTAATAATTATCAATACCACAAATAACCACAAAATATTATTAATTTGATTGTCTGTAATTAAAAATGTTAAACAAAACGCTATAAACACCAGATCTCATTCTTAATAAATATATTATGGCATTTCTAAAACAATAGTTTCTATTAATTCTGCAATAAGATAAAAATAAATTATAGCAACACGTTTCTCAGTAAGTGATTACATAGTGGAAGGAATATATTTATATAATTTAGTTTCTATATCTAGGAATTTTTTTAAGAGTAAACTATTATTTTAAAGAGTAAATTTATAGTTTACATTAAAAAAATTAAACCTCAGACGAAAGAGCAAAAGCCTTGCAGTATGGAACATTGTGAAGTGTACAATGATATTTGATATTATATCAAGGCTGGACGGAACGGCGGAGTTGGAGAGATATTTACACCCTGGTTATTGTGGGTCAGACAGTTTTAGCACCATAATGATACATCTGCTGTGTATGGCATTTTGTGGTTGTAACCTGCCCTAGCCCTCTGGCTAGTGTTTATCTCGT
The DNA here is from genome assembly GCF_021130785.1 of Homalodisca vitripennis. Classification (NCBI taxonomy): domain Eukaryota; kingdom Metazoa; phylum Arthropoda; class Insecta; order Hemiptera; family Cicadellidae; genus Homalodisca; species Homalodisca vitripennis. The sequence goes on from NC_060213.1 coordinate 132,469,014, forward strand.
TCTCTAGTGGTAACTAATAACGGTGCTGTTTGTTATATCTTCTATACCGATATACTGTTGTTCATTAATCATATTTCATCACTCATAAGGGGGAAACGTGATCGAATTCATAATTTTAAATATATATTACAAGAAGACTCAAAACTGTCGAGAGACTTAGACGATACGGTTAAAAAGTTTTTTTTAAGAATATTAAGATAAGAACATCATGTAATTTGTAAAATATAAAAATCTGTTGTGGCTAAATGCCTCGGGGTTTATTTTTATATTTTGTGGTCACCTATTTAGAATATTACAAATCATCGTCAGCTAAATAATTATTAGCTTATTGTTTTATTGCCACCTTGCAATAATGTAAAGAATATTTTTATGTAAATAAGTAGGCTACATCCACATCGACGTAAACAAAACTTGAGACAACTTTCTATAATTCCCCAAAACAGGGAATTAATACTGAAGATCATGCAATTAATTTCGGGAAATATTTTTTTTAAGTTTCAAACAAAGTTCCGTACATAGCACTTGAACTTGTCTTTTGCGGTTCTAGGAAAAATTAATAACGTCTTATAGCGGATGAAAAGGAAAACTGTTCAAAATCAGGATAAGAGTTCTTAGAATAAAAATTAACACTCGTTTTATACAGGGATTAAAACTTCTTTTTACTTCAGGAAAGTAATCATAAGGGACTATAAAAAGAATAATAAATAACACCTAATTGCACTATTTTAATCCAAACAGTTGTACAAGTTTCGTTACACAAAGTCACGCGTTTTGTGTGTTATTATTTCATTAGTCAAACTAAAGGCAAAATCATTATAAGGTAGTAATTGTTAACGCACTCTGTAGGCAAAAGTCTTGATTACAACAGTTATTTTACGCTTATAATAACCTACATACATTTACATCATTAAATTCAGGGATGGAAGTTAACCTCTTAAAGAATATTCTATCAATTCAAAGTGATCCATTTGACTATTTCTCTGATAAACAAAATTATATGTATAGTTTACAATTCAAAAGCCAGATAATAGAGAATGTTTTGAGTTTTTGAGTGTTTTTTCAACACACACACACACACACACACACACACACACACACACACACACACACACACACATATAATATATATATATATATATATATATATATATATATATATATATATTATAGTACCCATCCAGACGTTTTATTCTTTGAAATTTGAAATTTTATACTTTTTGAGTATTTAAGCGATAGAGTGCAAACGCGTTTCAGATGTCACTTGTAAAAAAATTAAAATGTGAAGAAATCCAAAATATTGTGGATTATTAGTAATGATTACATTTTTTAAATAAGACAACCCCTGTAATTCTATAGGCACAATTACAAGTGTAAGAGTATTTTAATTTTAACTTGTACTTATATAGTTAAAAGTAAGATAACTTTCAGTACACTTGGGCTTCTTAACAAATCGGTAATTTTCATTTTAATCTCAGATAAAAAGCAATTTTATATTATATATCATTTTTTGGTTAGAGGCAACACCATCTTAGTTTTAGTATTTTTGATATGAATCGGTGGTTTATTTAAACAATTTGATTGTGAGATGCATAACATTAAACTAAACTTATTTAATTTAAGCCATTTTTGGAAATTTAATGAATACTTATAAAGCGTCAACAGTTTATATTTTGGACACTCTTTGAATAAATACAAGTAATTTTATATTTTAAGATCATAAATACAAAACTGTATTTAACCACTTGTGATGTGAATATTACGTACTATAGAAATACATCTCGCTGCTTATGTTTTATTTTAGCATGTTTTGTTGCCGTACAGGATGTATACATTACTAAACCTTATGCTGTTTATATTATCAGGAATACTGATATTATTTATATTATGTATTATTTATTTATATTATTAAAATATAAATTATAGACATATTTCGAGTGTAAGGTCAGCAATATATAGCAAAGGCAGCACAGAACAGAGTGCACAAAATACAAGAGCGGAAATTTGTTTGAGAAAAGTCGCTCTGATTTACAAGCCAATGACAAACTGGGCTACTTGTAATGCAGCAGACTCACTTTGACAAATTACTACATCATCACCTGAATACCAACTACAGACCTTGTTCTCAATGTGAAACTTGTGTATCTGTCACGAATTGTGTCCTGAAGTGAGCAGGTCTACTAAAACAGTGTATTCACTCAACTATTACATTTCGTTAACGTTTTCACTTATTTATTCTAAAATTCAAATCGAATATTTTGACATAAACCTAACTCAACATAACTGCCTGGAATTCAATATTCTAGATTTTCCAAATGACTACCAGACAGATAAAACAATTATGTGCATTTCGTTGCAAACGTTTCTCAGTTATATCTGGGTTTCAGAACATATCTAGTGACGTAAATATAATATACTCGTTTCTGTACTATGCAAAAAAATCTAACCGAGGTCCCTTAACGTACTCTTAAAATTTTCTTGGGACAACATTGTAAGGCAACCAGGAAGGCCATTTTATATGATCAGCATTTTCTCTCCCGAATACAGCAAAAAGGAATACAAATGCATTCGGTTTTTGAACCCAATATAAGTTATTTTTTATTTAAAAACTAAGAGAAACGTAATAATAATAAATTAGAGATTAAAATTAGAGGTTAATAGCCAAGTAAAATTTAGTACAAAATATGTTTTTTTCAGTTATGATTAATTTACTATGTTATAGAAAAGCTGTTTGTACCCCAAACTACGTTATGTAATACCAAATTTGCATGATAGTCAGCGTTTTTAAGATTATCTGTGAAAGAATGTTTATGATAAAACAGTGTTTAAAATTTTTAGTAGTGAAAATCTGCTACGAGTTGATTTATTGCTATCTGTTGCTGAATTATTGATAGCTTATGAACTTTCATGTACAGTGGAAACATGTGAGGACGTGCAATATACTAATTATCTTTTTGTAAGCTAGATAACATAATCCAATATGCAGAAGATGAATATTTATGAAGACTAATGTATAGGGTAAACTAATAACCACGGAATTCTTTTAACCATGTTATAATGAATTCTTCCTGGAATTTAATTTCCAAAGTGGCACCCCATCAACCCCAACCCTTCCAACCGCTACCGCTGTAAACATACCTTTTGTACTATATTAGTGATACAAGCTATATATTGTTGATGGAGAATAGTTGTTTTGTACCGAGACTAGAAAATAGTAATATCTCTCACGAGTCCAGACATTTTATTACTTCTGGGTAGTTTTTTTAAACAGATTATTTTCAAATAATTGGTTGAATGACTCAGTTTCTCATTTTATTCTTTGGAAGAGGAAACAGGAATTTCCTTCGTCAAATTTCACGTTCACATTTAGTTATATATACACACATATACCTTAAAAGCAGCGTACCTTTAAAGTGGTCGTGCTCGCTTTATATCTTAACGGATTCCGTTGAAAGAAGTACCATTAGAGTTGAAATACAACTGTCCAAATAGTTATAATCCAGTACATGTTTGATTTTATACCGGTTTTTTCGTTATATAACTTTAAAATTTTCCAACAGACACCGTTTTGTTCATATTAAAGAAAATAACACTATTTTTTATTTTCCTCTTACCTATTCTAATATATGTGCCAAAATTGGTTTCTTTTGTCATGGTAAGGAACACATAAGCTGACAAAAACATGTGTAAATATTAAAAATACATTTTTTATAGTTAACCCTTTATGTACCATCCCATTTCGACCTCCACCGACACTAGCGTGACTATTTATTTATTTCTTTTTTGACTAAATAAACGATTGTTTATTTTCTTAGGGGACATTTTTGTGTATATTTGGAGAAAATCAGGATCTGTGCTTATAAAAAATACAAATTGGCTATTGGCTCCTATTCAGGATCGTTTTATACAGCTAAACCCAAATCTTAAGTAAGTACTTAGTAAAAGTAAAACCTGCATTATTATTTATTTTAAAATGATTAATTATAGTCAATTTACTGAGTCTAATCCAAAAATACAGTTAATTATGAAGTCCTGTGAATGATTAAAATATAAGAATAAATTCAGTGAAGGGAGAAACAAAACGTAACATTTGAGTCAGTATAAAGGCTGCGAGGAACCAACACAGTGGAATATACTCTGAGCCAGTGAGATATGACTTTACATTCAGTGGAGGGTCAATCAAAACGTAACATTTGAGTGGGATTAAAGTTTGGTAGGAACCAGCACAGTGGAATATACTCTGAGCCAGTGAGATAAGACTTTATATTCAGTGGAGAGTCAATCAAAACGTGACATTTGAGTGAGTTTAAAGGTTGCTAGGAACCAGCACAGTGGAATATACTCTGAGTCAGTGACCACGTTACATTCACCGCACTCAGCCAACTGTAAGGAGTCCACAGCATGAATAGAATATCTCACCTGACATGGCCGCTTTAGCGAGTTTACGAAAGAATACACTTGTACATATTTCAGCAGAGGCAACTCTGGTGTTTTCTTTAAAAAGAACCTACGATCTTTTTTTTACAATTTATGAACATTATAGTAGCTGTTTAGACCAGTAAGGACAATGTACACCGTCTTCATTACAGTAATATATGTATATTTTTCTTTTAATTTTCAAATTGTTTTACACTCGTACTAAGTGTTTGTTAGTTATATGAAGTATGCAAATTCCACTTTGATTCTTTTATACGTAAAAATAATATACTGAAATGATTTTAAATCAAATTAATTTACTTGGACTAATATTGTGATACTCACCTGCAACACAGCTGTTCTCGATGAGACGGCGTCACATGAGACATCTCACGAAATGCTGTATGAGAAATGTTTACACAATTTGTGTCATTGGTCGAGAGTTAGCAGTCGGCAAGAATAAGCCACACGAATCTAGAATAAGAACTAACCCTGACTTGAAATTATGCATGAAGTTGTATATCAATAAGAATATCATGAGCAGCATCGAGTTAGAAGATAGTGCATGTCACAACGTTCGGATACATATTTATATTCTTCTTATGCGTAACCATGATAACAACGAACAAATTCTAGAATGAATAAATCTTTAAACTGAGTACGATCATTTTAAATTGTAGTGTTACATAGTAACAAATTAAACTAGCGAAATGAGCATTGTTATACTTTATATTCTGCATGAGATTACAGCGAAGTATATTACGCGACCCGTAATGTAGCACAGTCATGACTTTTTTTATTAGCAATCTAGTAACGAAATTGACAAGTTGGTTATCAAGCCCTATTGAAAGAACAATATTTCATAGTACGTCAAGGAATTTGGGACAATGGTGACGAAATGATTATAAAATGATTTGTTCAATGACCGTATCAAATGTAGATAGAACTTAAGATGGCAGAAGCCCAACCAAACTAGACGCGTGTAGACTTACGAGGTGTTACAGACATTTCGTTCTTCCAGGAAATGTCCAAAAATACATTCAAACACTAATAAAAATGTGTCAAGAAATTTCTCTTAAAATATGTGTCACTTTCCAAGACAGTAGCCTATATTTCACCGTTTCCATTCAGCGCTGCTATAATTAATAAGTCAGATGGACGTGAAACTTGAATCTAACGTGAATCTAAAATAGCAATATATTTAAGACATGAAGCAAGATATCAGGGGCTCATATATTAGCAGTTGATTGCCAACATTTCAACCATAATACTGTACCAGTGGCACATTATAACGGGCACAGCAGTTATCACAATATTAAGCAACATCGAGAGTGGCTGCTGCTTGGATGGGTGACCAGTGAGCGATCTTGTCCTTACACGCAGCCCGTCTGCCCGGCCGTTGTTGGTGGTTCGGAAGTCACTTTTAATCCGTTGGATCCCAGGATAAGAGTTATAGAGGGCTAACTTCGCCTGGTAAAATAAATACATGCTTTAATTTATCTTTTAAAAAGAGGCCAATCCATAATATTGACGTATCATTATTGAAAATCAACTATTTATTCCAAATGTTTTTTAAATGCCACTTCTTATACAACGACCAGAAATGGAAACCACCGATTTAAGGAGAATAAATAAATAACTAACAATCACCACAACCCTTTGCTTAAATAAAGTTAGTGTGTTATTGTTATGATTTTAATTTCTTTTATTTTTAGATTTGGTGTTAAATTTCAATGTTGGCTGTATAACTGTAAACATTGTTTTGGTGTTTTCTTGATAACGTCATTCATAATCTGTCAATTATTTTTAAAGAATATTATTTAAACATTTTTGCTTGTATAATGATGAAAAATACGTAGTTCATAATTGCAGTAAGAGATGGAAAGTTTATATAAAACGCTCAACCAAATTAATTTTTATAAACATCGTTCTTGTGAGAGCGAATGTCAACAAACCCACTTTGTTGTTGTACGACACTTAAGTGGTTTCATTACAAGGATGTAGCTGTACACAACAAAGACAGAGTACGGTAACTGCCTCCTTTTGAATAATCATTAGGGCTTTGATGGCGGCATTCTGTGGCCCCCATTATTGTCACAGCTTTGATGATCGTGTTCAGACATTCATAGCAGTGAATATTTCAATTAATTTATACAATATTTATACCGATACAAATGTCTTTCAACAGTTCTCTAGAAGGGAAAGCTACTATTTGTTTCCGTATGTTCCGCCAACTTCCAATGTCTCACCGAGAGCTTATGATTCATTAATTCGATAATTCATTCATTATTACCAGTCTCCAGTTTCTGGCTTGTATCTGTATGCGTGAAACCGATTATGGACCTGCTGGTCAACGCTTAATCTTGACAAGGGTGGCTGACGTCACGTACTACAATGGGCCCACGCCGATACCGATCCTACTTTCCGTGCATCAGCGCTATTTGGACAGTACTACATTCTGGAGTTACGTATACTTAAGCATACTGCTAAGGTAGTAAAAAGTGTTAACACGTTCACGACGACGGCTTTTTTGTGAATTTTTTATTTGCCGTCGAATTTGTCATTTGTCGAAAACTGATAACGTTTTTACTTTAATCGTCTAATTATAACGGGAAATGCACAGGATTTTCGGACAACAAATATTTCAATATGTTTTTTTCTCAATGTTTCTCCGTGCACCCCAAGAGGTACCTAAAGATTATTTACCTTAAATATTAAGCAATCGTGCGTCCTACGGGGTTCGCGATTGTCTAAAGTATTTCTTTAAGCGAGGAATCCCATTTAAAAAACCTGCAAGACATTAAAAACTTAATAAGGAAATGCATAGCAACGTGCACCTTATTGGGCGCACGATGCGCTTTACTAAAGCCCGCTGTGTACCCGATCGGGTACATGACGGCAGTAGTGAAAGATCGCGTGTACTTGATGTGGTACACGTTGTCGTGAATGTGTTACGGAGTACTGTAAACCTAAAATATTAAATTTTGAAATAAAAAATAAAGAGTTGTTTTATTTACCTTTACAGTTAATAAACACACATTGTGTTTTTAAAAATACAATACATTTTTAAAGACATAATTAATAAAATATCCTTATAGCGATAAAAGATTATATTGAAATCCGACAAGTGGGTCAACACTTTAAGCTCTCATATGTCAGTTACCAGGGGAAATATAAAGAATTACCTGGAATAGAAATGTTTTAATATTACTTCTCCTTTGTAAATAATACTAAAATACAGGTTGTTCTATAAAAAAACCAGGTTAACTGTCATATTAGAATAGTGGAAGTTAATAAGATTTTCAAATTTATATTTTTAAATGTCCCTAAAAAATGGGGGGAACATTTTAAAGTTTTCTATCAGATTTATAGTTTCCAAGATCACAATGGTGGCGCATTAAAAAATACTCCTTGTATATAATAATTAAAATATTAGTTGATTTCTAATTCAGATTTCAACAATTGAATGATTTCACATTCAACTTGTACGTATGAATTCCACCGGACTCTAAATTTAAACGTAATAAAGTATTGAATTAAATTAATAATAGAAAAAGGTATTTTAAAATAAACAAATATTTACCAGTCCGCAACAGAAATAGAATATGGCGAACATATTCAAAACAAAACGGGATTGTAACTACAAGATAACTGAAATAAAACATTTTTTTTTTTTATTTAATTTAATGTTAATGTAAAAGTATGGTTATAAATTTCACTTAAACTTTAAGATGGTAAAATAATCAAATAAATTACTCAAATATATACATCAATCACTGTCAGTACATATCATTTTGATGTTGTAAACAGTTTTTTATATAAATAATTCTACTGTAAACTATATCACCATACTTGAATTTGTTAATTTTAATTTGATAACCACAAATAATAAATACTTAATGATTTTCTTAATGATTTTCAGAAACCATAATGTAACCTCCAAACCATTTTTTTTCTTATAAAAACAGTATTTTTGCATTCTTATATAGGATCATATAACGGAATTTAAATTTTTCGTATAGTTTAATTTTTTTGAACGACCCTGACACTTATTGGGTATAATAATAATTATACTAATACTTTCTAAATTATTCCCAAAACACCTTAATTAAATTAACTCACAAGAGTACAGCAAGGTTGTAGCAGGAGAGTGCACGGGTAATGTGTTCCACCGTGTTATCAAAGTACTGTGAGTTAATTATGAACGATAAACTCCCTTACAACTTGTAATGCATGAGTTCCTGCTATCGACAAATTAACGTACAAGAGTACAGTAAGGTTGTAGCAGGAGAGTGCACGGGTAATGTGTTCCACCGTGTTATCAAAGTACTGTGATTTAATTATGAACGATAAACTCCCTTACAACTTGTAATCCATGAGTTCCTGTTATCGACAAATTAACGTACAAGAGTACAGTAAGGTTGTAGCAGGAGAGTGCACGGGTAATGTGTTCCACCGTGTTATCAAAGTACTCTGATTTAATTATGAACGATAAACTCCCTTACAACTTGTAATGCATGAGTTCCTGCTATCGACAAATTACAACCCTATCAACTGAACACTAATTACTTTACTGCATTTAGTGTGGTACACATCTTTAGTTACTAAGTAAATTAGCTTCTGTGCACACAACGTAAATAATACCTTGCTCCATTTGGAAATGTTTTAAATTATTAAAACACTTTAAGTGTTCTATGTAAATTATTAATCTATGTTGGTTATTTCAAATATTTCGCTCCTTTTCGGGGGTTTAAACTTTCCTTCCACTTCTTCTTTCTATTACGGAATGGGAAAGTAAAAATGGAGGATAAATATTACCCTTTAAAAAATTAATAAAAATTGTATACTTTTAGTTTCTAAAAATATTCTAAATTAAATACAACGTCATTCGCATAACTTTCATAACAACGCGTATATCCCCGATTTCTCGTTTTACCATTCGAAACTGTTATTTTATACCAGTACAAAATGTCTCTTTGCTTTGCGAAGATTTAAGACTTCGACTTTTTAGGAAAATAGTATTTTTAAAAAGATAACGAAAATGAGTTAAAAAAATTAAAAGCTATAAATTACTTTTGTTAAACTGGGAACAAATAAACCTTACTTGTAAACTTGTTTTCCGTGTACACAAATCGTGCCTAAAACACCTTAGAACACTCAATTGTGCTTCTGATAATAAAATGAGACAAATCTTAATCTAGATTACATTGGATAACCAGACAGCTGTTTTGTAGCCTAGGTGCTCCTAAAGTCCATAGGACGCAAACCGTTAGTTTTGGTCGTCTTCTTTACTGATATTTTTTATCTCTTTAGACACACGTGGACTCCACATTTTATAAGCAATCTTTGGTTACTTTTTACTAAGCTGAAGGTGAAAGGGATCTCAACTCAATATTCGCATCTAGCACAAAAAAATATAAATAAAATTACAAGTACAGCCTACGTATCTTACAGAGTAGTAAATTTATCTAATACTTAAGAATTAGTTTATATAATACAAATAAGCAATTTTTCCTCTACGACAAAGTACGTCCTATACTAACTCTTTAAGATTATAAAGTTCTAAAGGATGTAAGTAAATGATTAGTAGAATTCTATTAATATAGCATTGTATCTACTTATTCTTAAATTCGAGGAAACAGAAACAACTGTATAACTACTAAACTAACTCACAAAGAACACAATTATAACCACGGATAAACTGTTTCAGCTCTTGAAAAGTTGCAAAATATCCAGAGTACTTCCAGGAGTTTTTCAAACCAAGACGAAAGTTACAACTTTGAGTTATTATTACTACAAGAAGTGTTAACAGACGCTCTTTAAAAACTTCGGAGAATTATCACGCCTTCATTAAGTATTTATCCTGGAACATATTTTATTCCAGTGTGGGTGAGAGAAACCTCACTACTTTGTGACAATTTAATACTATACATACATACTTCAAGTACTGACCTGATCTTATCGGGCCACACATGGTACATTCAAATATTTCATTCATACCCTATGAGTTTTCTCTAGTAAATAAAGAAGGCCTTCAGGCTCTCTTCTTTTCTTACCTCTGACCATCTTCCCTCAAATATGTATTACTTGTTTATATTATATTATACCTTATAATAAAGTTGTTCGCAGTCTAGTTTAAAATGGTACTTGTAGAATTTCATAGGAAGTGTATGAACTCTCCCACACGTTAAAAAGGTGGAACAATTTGTCGAAAAAAGTATAAAACTGTTTTTTGCATAATACACAATATTCCTAGAAGGTTTTTGCTGATTTATACCTTCAATTACTACATATAGTATTATTAAAAGAACTACTATGTAAAAAAAACTATTTTACATTTCTATTACTGAGATTTCTATAGTTTTATTATACTGTATTGCTATCTATACTGCAATACACTTTTACAGATATTGGTAACTTTTAAATTAAAACCAATTCCAATGATTGCAACTCCCAAATGTGCCGGATGTGTGTCACCGTCGGCCAAAGGAAAGTAAGGTCCGGACCTGGCTGTCTCATGTCAGATTATAAGATACTCTGCCAGTTGCGTGTCAGGTTACTGGCCCAACATTAGACCAACCACAGTTGGACAACTACTTGAGACACTGAACTGATTGTAATCACTGTCGGAGGACATAAATAGAATATTTTCCTAGAATACTACGTTGTAAACTACTCGTTCAAAAGTTGAGAAGGGGATGAATAGAAATCAATACATTTCAATTTGGAACCATATATTTAAATTTTAACGGTGAGTCTACTGGATACCAAACGAAACATTTAAGAAATGTACAAGATATTAAATCATATAATTTCTACTTGCATTTGTAAGCAAAATATTATTAATATGAATTTTAAATATGCTTTTGCTTTAGTAATGAAAGCCCAAATGAGAATAATACAAACAACTTAAAATTTTTATTCATATTAGTAGAGTAGCTTCCAAAATGTTGTAATGCGACTAAAAAGTATACACATTCCGTAACACTTTTTAGGTTTTTATTTCAACTGTGTACATTTAAAAACAGGGAATTCATCCACAGGTACTGACTAGCTTAGGATATATAGAAAACTGAAATTCTACAATCATGCAAGGAAATAAATGTTAACTTATGAACATTATAAAAATTACATAATATCCTAAATTAATCCTGACGTAGGATAATACTAAACGATTAAGAATAAAAAGTGTATTCGATAGACTTTTAAACAATATTAATTCAGTAAAATATTTAGCCACCAAAGTAGTTATATCACATGTAAATTTAGTTCAATTATTTGTTTATTATTTACCGTAAGCTAGTTAGTACCTGAAAATCAATTTCCAAAATTTGAAACGTTATGTGTTACAAATAAAGACAAATACAAGTTTTATAAGTTGTTTATACTTATTAGTTAATTATCATTGAATAACACGAGAAATATTCCGAAATTGAACCTCAATTCAACTAAACCGTAATCGACTGAGTTCACTGAACTGGCAATCACAGGAGTATAGGGGCTTAATGTTACTGATATACATATACCATCGCAATACTACAGGCATTTTCGTGGGAGAACATACACTTCAGCACGCACAACAAAGCACATAAAGGGTGATCAAGGTATAACAAAATAGTAAAATAATACAAGAGAATAACGACTTTGAGAGAGTGTGGTGGAGTAATGAAAGAAGTGAATATGTAGAGGAGAGACATAGACACAGGAGTAATCTATGAGATGTAGGTCGAGACAACTAGCCATACCGTTAGAAAGATACAACCCAACTGCCTTATCGAGCGGCTTGCAAGGGCGGTGGTGAATTGACCGCGATAAATTTAGAATTAGTAACAGCTGATCTTCTCCCTCACTCCCTCATTGATTAATCTTAATTATATAAAAATACTATAAATGTAATTAAACCCAAACACCAGGTGTTGAACTAGATATAAGGGACGGAACATCAGCAGTCAGGTGGACCCAATACGGATACTACGTTCTAGAGATTATATTGAGTCTGTTAAATAACTATTTGGATTCATTAGTACATGTCTGGTAGTTAAGAGCATGATGGAAATTTGAGCTGTTGCAGTGTTTAGGGTTTCAAGTGCTAAGAGATGAGGGATGACACAGAGGGGGCGAGTCTCTGGGTTCTGTAATAGAGGGATACCTCAATCTTATAGGGCAGAAAGTTATCTGAGATTATCTGCCTGAAAATGATTCCCTTCATTGGTTTTTTCATTACTGAATCGGCCTCCGATGCTTTTGAAGCTTTGAGATTACCCTTGATAATAAAAGTTTTGAGGTCGTCCATTATATCCAACACTTAGACTCCCTATTAAACGCTCTCGGGTCAACCGAACTTCGGACTAACCGAATCTTTCCAGGAAGACATGATTAGATGAACTATATCCGCGGCGACGACAGACCGTCAAAAAAGTCCCGCGAGGGTCAGTTGAGAGGAAGGCTACTGTAATGATAGGATCAAGATTTTAAATGATTGGAACGCCTTTCACCAAATTTTACGAACATACTAGTACGTCGATAGACCTAAGCACATGGAGATTATATTGGTTGACAAGTAAAATATTGTTAGAAAAGCAGGTAGAGTTGGAAAACTGAATTTTGGACATTTGAAACCGTAAACATTATATTTTAAGAATAGCTCTTTTCTTCTTTAGGAGTAAGAACCTAAGACATAAGGTTAATTATACGCAAAAATGATTAATTATCATGTCTTAGCTATGACGCTTGAAGAAGGGTAGAATATAGTTTTTGAAACGTTGAATCAAAAGTGGTAAATTTTCCAAAATATAACGTTGTCTGCAATGTATTATAGTTTAATCACCAATCAGCAATCTAACGATGGTGTGAATATTATTTATAAGTCAAATTTTGTAGGCGATACAAATTTGTAACTAGGCAATGAAACTTCGATAGCTTCCATGAAGATAGACCATGAAATCACAGTAAAGTGAAGCGTCCCTCTGGTGCTTAACTCTGCTCAAAGTTCGAGGTTTACAGAGAGTGTTTATGAAATAAAAGGATATATCTCGCTCTCGCCTTTGCATAAGAGTGAGAGTAACGAAAAATCCCTAAAACTTATTAAAGCTAAACCTTTAATGGTGTAGGGGTGAAAATGGTAATCCTTTAAATGAAACTTCTCGTTGGACCTAATGAAAACACACACACACTAACACATCCACACGGGCACGCACACACACACACACACACACACACACACACACACGGCACACACACACACACACACACACACACACACACACACACCTCTTTGAGCTAAAGTAATTTATGAGTTTATCGCTTATTTAACTGAATTACTAAGAAGGTATCTTTAATAAAAACTTAACTCTGTGACACAGTCTCATAAAGTTTAGAATTGTAATTAGATTTTATATTTGGTATTAATATTATACTATATACGCCTCAGTCTTTTAATTTATAAATGAACTTGTAAAGAGATGTGTATGGAAATATTACTATAATAAAAGTTAAATGGATAACAATTCATTTTTGCGCAGATTAATTATAAACACAATATATATATATATATATATAAATGTTTGTTGAATGTTTGTGTTTTTGTCCTTTATAGACTCAGAAACTATTTGACCGATCATTATGAAAATTTGTTTGTATATGTATTTTTTCACGTAGAAGGTTTATATGCCAATTGATGTAACTTACCACCAGGAGGCGCTGAAAAATATATAAGTTATCAAAGCGCCTGCACATTGTAAACTACAATTACGAGATAGTTGTGTATAATAACCACACACTATGTGAAGGCGATAGGTTTTTATGGATATTTGTCTTTCAAATGAATTTCTGTTTGGCCTTATAGCTTGAATGTTAGACCACTTTATTATTAAGTACATGTACGTGTACAATGGCTATAAACATACACTTTTGGCAAATTTTCTTGATAGTGTCAACAAATAAACTCTACATCGGCGTTGGCAATATAATTCACTTGAACCAGAAGTGCTCATACACGAGCAAAGCTTACAAAAAGCGTGCGAAGCCGCGGGGAACAGCTAGTTAATTATAATTCATTAAATATTTGCGTAATTAATTATAATTAATACTGACTAAGCATTAGTGATGCCTGTCATGGAGGCTGTATGTATCTTTCTGGCTGTCCTCACGATATATCATATCGTTTGAACTTTAGAATAACTTAACAATCTCGACCTGTAACAAACCAAACATTTATCCAAACGTTGAGTAACTTTAGTCATGATTACGTCATTGTTTCATATGTTTCATTCATTGTTTCAAGTTGTATATGTATATCTTAATATAGACCTTAAGTTTGACATCTCCCAACGTTATATCAATTTGAGAGAAATACATAGGGCTTATTAAACATGAAAATTTTAATTCTTTAAGCTAAGCTTCAAGTATATGCTGCAAACAACACACACCCATACATTACTTTTATACTTTCTCGTTGAAAGTATAAAAGTAATGTATTTGTATTTCATGTGAGTTGCTAAAAATACGTATTTTATAACAGAATTATAAACTGAAAGCGCAATTATAAATTTTAATTTACGCAGTTTAATTCACTTTAAGGTTGTCATGTCATGTCAATCAAATTGCAAAACTTTTGTGTCCATTGAAAATATAATTGAAAATAGAAAATAGTTATATTATTCCGTATCCTGAAAACAATTACCATAAACTTCATTTAAAATAATTGTAGTAATTAGTAAATAATAAAATGTGGATAACAAAATAAATACACACTTCTGTTCTAGTACATGTTATTTTACTAAAAGGTAATTTTATTACAAAACCAGCTGTTACCCTTGGCTACACAAGCATTTTCAAAATCGAAGTCCTTATTATATTTAGTAAAAGCGCTTATGGTAGTATAAGCCCTTGTAGATATTAACTTTGTTTTCCCTATCTTCATCACACTAATGATTAAGCACTGAACAATTCATATTTTATAACGTTTTGTGAGTAGATACTTCAGCCAATTTATCGAACTTCAACTGAAAGTGTAAACAGCTGTTCAGTGTCATTTAGATTTGGATTATGAAATATAAATACTACAATTTTTTCAGAGTATCAAAACATTTTAGGTAATTTTTTAATCTTTCTCTCTTTATATAAACCTTCCTTGGTTGTCAAAGATTACATTACAAAAAGAGATAGCCGAATCCTCCAGCCGTGCGTGAAATAACACTTAGCAACACATTTTGTAAAACATTTTTATTTATAAGATTAATTGGTATTGTTATTATTTGTTTAAGTTAATACCATGAATTCAAAGACTTAGAACCATTACAAAATAAACCATAATGAACAAGAATTGTAATATAATATTTATATCCATATCTTCATCCAAAATATAATTTAAATTTATTAGTACCCTAATAAAGTATGATATGTTAACTTGCTTTTCTAACTAGGCCTATTATTTGGATTAAAATACTGGTAAAATAAAGGTTAACTAAAACAGAGAAATATGTTATGGTAACTGCACTGCATGAATTATGAATTTTTAATCTCTATGCAGATCGAGCCTTTTAAAACAGAAAACCTAGGATTGAGTTGAGCCCGTCACAATAAACAAAACAGTGTCCCATAAACAAACCGACATGATTGTGTACCCTGTCTGAATATTCAGTTTATGTTTAGTTAGTATAAAGTTTAAAGGTCACAGATGATTTCCTTCGCAGGGCACGGGCAATGTACATTTGCTAGAATACATTTCATTACATTTTACTATACTAATAAACAATAAAAATTGTGTAATAACAATATTTGTTTAAATAATAAACGCTTTTACCATCAATAAACAAGAAAATTGTATTTAAAATAATAACTAGTAAACTTGTTTATGAATGTTGTTTCCTGGTCCATTTAAAAATATGTGTATGTTTATGCATTATTTATATATTAGATATGTTTTTGGGTAACGATTGTTAATAAGTTTACATGAGTTATATATATATATTACCCCAGAAAACGTATTTTCTGTTTGTATTAACTGAGTTTTCGTGAAGCAATTCACCTTTAAAGGGTGTTAACCCTTGTTTATTGATAATGAAGATGAAGTTTTATTTTACTTTTAAATTAAAAATATAAGAATACGCCACATCGCTAGCCGCAAACAGGCTTTGCTGAAGATGAATGTCACACAATGGACTTGCCGTCAGTGAATATTACAATAATTTTACATTTG